>NC_048577.1:58007668-58247668 GCF_013265735.2 Oncorhynchus mykiss
CCAGAGCAGCCAGTCAGCATGGAGCAGCCAGAGCTGCCAGTCAGCATGGAGCAGCCAGTCAGCATGGAGCAGCCAGGGCTGCCAGTCAGCATGGAGCAGCCAGTCAGCATGGAGCAGCCAGAGCAGCCAGTCAGCATGGAGCAGCCAGAGCTGCCAGTCAGCATGGAGCAGCCAGAGCTGCCAGTCATCATGGAGCAGCCAGAGCTGCCAGTCGACCAGACTCTCCCAGATCTGCCAGTCGACCAGACTCTCCCAGATCTGCCAGTCGACCAGACTCTCCCAGATCTGCCAGTCGACCAGACTCTCCCAGATCTGCCAGTCGACCAGACTCTCCCAGATCTGCCAGTCGACCAGACTCTTCCAGATCTGCCAGTCGACCAGACTCTTCCAGATCTGCCAGTCGACCAGACTCTTCCAGATCTGCCAGTCGACCAGACTCTTCCAGATCTGCCAGTCGACCAGACTCTTCCAGATCTGCCAGTCGACCAGACTCTTCCAGATCTGCCAGTCGACCAGACTCTTCCAGATCTGCCAGTCGACCAGACTCTTCCAGATCTGCCAGTCGACCAGGATCTGCCAGTCAGCCAGGATCTGCCAGTCAGCCAGGATCTGCCGAAACCGCCAGCCAGCCAGGATCTGGTAGATTCGTCAACCTGCCTGAGCTTCCTCTCACTCCTGAGCTTCCTCTCACTCCTGAGCTTCCTCTCACCCCTGAGCTTCCTCTCACTCCTGAGCTTCCCCTCAGTCCCGAGCTGCCTCAGTCCCGAGCTGCCCCTCAGTCCCGATCTGCTCCTCAGTCCAGTGGGGTTCTGGGTGAGGACTACTAGGCCATGGTCGGCGGCGAGGGTGGACTATCCAGGGACGCGAGGAGAAGGAAGTAAGACATTGATTGAGTGGGGTCCACGTCCCGCGCCGGAGCCGCCACCATGGACAGACGCCCACCCGGACCCTCCCTATTGTTTTGAGGTGCGTTCGGGAGTCCGCACCTTAGGGGGGGGGTTCTGTCACACCCTGGTCAAAGTATTTTGTGTTTATCTTTATTTATTTGGTCAGGCCAGGGTGTGGCATGGGTTTTTGTATGTGGTGTGTTTGTATGGGGATTGTAGCTAGTGGGGTGTTCTAGCTAAGTCTATGGCTGTCTGAAGTGGTTCTCAATCAGAGGCAGGTGTTTATCGTTGTCTCTGATTGGGAACCATATTTAGGCAGCCATATTCTTTGAGTTTGTCGTGGGTGATTGTCCTTAGTGTCCTTAGTGTCCTGATGTCATTGTTCTTTGTTAGGTTACACAAGTATAGGCTGTTTCGGTTTTCGTTAAGTTTATTGTTTTGGTAGTGTTTGTGTTTAGTGTGTTACTTCATTAAACATGGATTGCAATAGACACGCCGCATTTTGGTCCGACTCTCCTTCTCATCAAGAAAACCGTTACAATGTCTGAATACAGTGTTGTAATAATGTGCAAATGGTTAAAGAACACAAGGGAAAATAAATAAACATAAATATGGGTTGTATTTACAAGGGTTTTGTTCTTCACTGGTTGCCCTTTTCTTGTGGCAACAGGTGGGCGGGCATGTCCCCGTTCACATCGACGGAGCTGCAGCTTCAAGTTCCTCGATGTCAATGTCACCAAGGACTTGAAAAGGTCCACACACGCACAGTTGTGAAGAAGGTGCGACAGCGCCTCTTCCCTCTCAGGAGGCTGAAAAGTTCTTCAGCTGCACTATTTGAGAGAATCTTGACTGGCTACATCACTGCTTGTTATGGCAACAGCACCGCCCTCGATCGCATGGCGCTACAGACAGTGGTGCGGACAGGCCAGTGCATCACTGCTTGTTATGGCAACAGCACCGCCCTCGAGCGCATGGCGCTACAGACAGTGGTGCGGACAGGCCAGTGCATCACTGGGGCCGAGCTCCCTGCCATCCAGGACCTCTATACCAGGCGGTGTGAAAGGAAGACTCCAGCCACCCAGGCCACAGACTGCTCTCTCTGCTTCCTCACAACAAGCGGTACCGATACATCAAGTCTGAAAAGCCGTAAACCCTCTCATGAAAAATAAAGATTGATAGAGTGAGCAACAGTAAACCTTACCTGTATTATTAGTGGATATGAAATGGAGCTTTCAGCTTTACCACACCATTCAACATATGTTTTCCTGAAGACCTCTGCCTTTTTTAGTGACGTTGGTGGACTTTTATAGAGGCAAGCAGGTCGATAGGGATGGTAGAAGAGAAGTGATGGTGGGAGTAAGGCAGTCTGGGAATTGTGCTCCTGGGAATTGACAGGATAGGGATTACCATGTGCTGTAAATCACTGTCAGTCACTTGGCTAGTGGAGGATCTTCGCCCCTCGCCTCAATGTAGCAATTCCATTGAGTTAAAACCAATAGCAGCTGATATCCATATACTGTACCATGATTTGGGCCGTGACTTTATCCTGACCACAAAAAAAAACAGCTGTGGTTTGCTCTGTAAAAATATTATCTGCATCTCTGTGAACACATGGCAATTCCCTCTGGCTATTCAGAGCCAGCAGAGTATTCCTGCGTCATGCATATTCACATGCTGGAAACACTGCCTTCTCACTCTCCAAATGGAAAAGTATAGGCCTAGTATAGCTCTACTGGGGATGGTGAGAACAGCTTGTTGGACACACACACACACACACACACACACACACACACACACATTTATAGTGACTCTACACACAAGCACACACACTCATATTTACATATCTACCTCTTTCACTCCAGTATCCCTGCACATTGTAAATATGGTATTGGAACTGACCCTGTATATAACTTCTTACTGTCTTGTGTTCTTCTTATTTTCATTTCTTGTGTGTTTTTGTTCTACCTTATGTTATTTGTAGTGTTCAATTGTTATTGATTACTGCATTGTTGGGTTTGGAGCTTGCAAGACAGGCATTTCATTGTACTTGTGCACGTGATATTCAAACATGAAACTAGAAACATATGATAAGCAAAAAGTTTGTGAGAATCAATAATAACTATAATTTAGTCTCAGTTGTCTTTTACCAACCTACAAACAAGACAGCCTGTCTAAGATAACTCAGAAATGCTTATTAAAACATTTTTTACATAATTCTGAAAGAAATAAACACATATTATTTGCATTGGGGGCGGCAGGAACAGTCTATACACCTCTGACCAAGGAAAATCAGAGAGGCAGCTTGACATTTTGGAAAGCGGCCTGTAATTCTGAAAGCAGGGCATCGGAACAATAAACCCTTACACCCAGAGGATTGTTCCGGCAGACCTTTCAAATAAAATAGCAATTTCCAGGCAATTGCCACTCAGGCCAGCGTCGTGGTGAGGGCGTAAATAGATACGTCTGCAATTCCACCATTGTTTTACTTTCTGTCTTATTCATGATTAAATTACTTTTTTTTGTCTTCTCACAATGCAAACACACCTTTGGTGAGAATCCTTCTGTTCTGTTCCGTTTTACATTTTGTATCAGCCATAATCATCATTTCCTCTGAGCTGAGGTCAAGCACGTTGTGTGTAACAGGTAGAGAGTTCTATGCCTAATGCACTAGACAACAAGATAAAATTATTACAGTTTCTCCTTTTTTCAAATATCTACACACAATTTCCAAAACTGCACACACAAAATGCAAAATGCCTCACATCTCCTTCAAAATGTAACACTGCATTCAAAATGCCATAAACACATGTCAGAATGAAGCATTTGCATCAAATGGCATACACTGCTTTCATAATAGTACATTTCTGGATATACCATGTAAACACTGTTGTTCTAAATCTAAAGCTCTTTGGTCTTTCATAGGCTTATATCTACATTTCAATACAATGTTCTACAGTGAAAGTAATCTGCTGAGGGGTAACAAGTACACTGTTAACACCAATACAATGTTCTACAGTGAAAGTAATCTGCTGAGAGGGGTAACAAGTACACTGTAAACACCAATACAATGTTCTACAGTGAAAGTAATCTGCTGAGAGAGGTAACAAGTACACTGTAAACACCAATACAATGTTCTACAGTGAAAGTAATCGGCTGAGAGAGGTAACAAGTACACTGTAAACACCAATGCAATGTTCTACAGTGAAAGTAATCTGCTGAGAGGGGTAACAAGTACACTGTAAACACCAATGCAATGTTCTACAGTGAAAGTAATCTGCTGAGAGGGGTAACAAGTACACTGTAAACACCAATACAATGTTCTACAGTGAAAGTAATCTGCTGAGAGGGGTAACAAGTACACTGTAAACACCAATACAATGTTCTACAGTGAAAGTAATCGGCTGAGAGGGGTAACAAGTACACTGTAAACACCAATACAATGTTCTACAGTGAAAGTAATCTGCTGAGAGGGGTAACAAGTACACTGTAAACACCAATACAATGTTCTACAGTGAAAGTAATCTGCTGAGAGAGGTAACAAGTACACTGTAAACACCAATACAATGTTCTACAGTGAAAGTAATCTGCTGAGAGGGGTAACAAGTACAAGGTAAACACCAATACAATATTCTACAGTGAAAGTAATCTGCTGAGAGGGGTAACAAGTACACTGTAAACACCAATACAATATTCTACAGTGAAAGTAATCTGCTGAGAGGGGTAACAAGAACACTGTAAACACCAATACAATGTTCTACAGTGAAAGTAATCTGCTGAGAGGGGTAACAAGTACACTGTTAACACCAATACAATGTTCTACAGTGAAAGTAATCTGCTGAGAGAGGTAACAAGTACACTGTAAACACCAATACAATGTTCTACAGTGAAAGTAATCTGCTGAGAGGGGTAACAAGTACACTGTAAACACCAATACAATATTCTACAGTGAAAGTAATCGGCTGAGAGAGGTAACAAGTACACTGTAAACACCAATACAATGTTCTACAGTGAAAGTAATCTGCTGAGAGGGGTAACAAGTACACTGTAAACACCAATACAATATTCTACAGTGAAAGTAATCGGCTGAGAGGGGTAACAAGTACACTGTAAACACCAATACAATGTTCTACAGTGAAAGTAATCTGCTGAGAGGGGTAACAAGTACACTGTAAACACCAATACAATGTTCTACAGTGAAAGTAATCTGCTGAGAGGGGTAACAAGTACACTGTAAACACCAATACAATGTTCTACAGTGAAAGTAATCTGCTGAGAGGGGTAACAAGTACACTGTAAACACCAATACAATGTTCTACAGTGAAAGTAATCGGCTGAGAGGGGTAACAAGTACACTGTAAACACCAATACAATGTTCTACAGTGAAAGTAATCTGCTGAGAGGGGTAACAAGTACACTGTAAACACCAATACAATGTTCTACAGTGAAAGTAATCTGCTGAGAGAGGTAACAAGTACACTGTAAACACCAATACAATGTTCTACAGTGAAAGTAATCTGCTGAGAGGGGTAACAAGTACAAGGTAAACACCAATACAATATTCTACAGTGAAAGTAATCTGCTGAGAGGGGTAACAAGTACACTGTAAACACCAATACAATATTCTACAGTGAAAGTAATCTGCTGAGAGGGGTAACAAGAACACTGTAAACACCAATACAATGTTCTACAGTGAAAGTAATCTGCTGAGAGGGGTAACAAGTACACTGTTAACACCAATACAATGTTCTACAGTGAAAGTAATCTGCTGAGAGAGGTAACAAGTACACTGTAAACACCAATACAATGTTCTACAGTGAAAGTAATCTGCTGAGAGGGGTAACAAGTACACTGTAAACACCAATACAATATTCTACAGTGAAAGTAATCGGCTGAGAGAGGTAACAAGTACACTGTAAACACCAATACAATGTTCTACAGTGAAAGTAATCTGCTGAGAGGGGTAACAAGTACACTGTAAACACCAATACAATATTCTACAGTGAAAGTAATCGGCTGAGAGGGGTAACAAGTACACTGTAAACACCAATACAATGTTCTACAGTGAAAGTAATCTGCTGAGAGGGGTAACAAGTACACTGTAAACACCAATACAATGTTCTACAGTGAAAGTAATCTGCTGAGAGGGGTAACAAGTACACTGTAAACACCAATGCAATGTTCTACAGTGAAAGTAATCTGCTGAGAGGGGTAACAAGTACACTGTAAACACCAATACAATGTTCTACAGTGAAAGTAATCGGCTGAGAGAGGTAACAAGTACACTGTAAACACCAATGCAATGTTCTACAGTGAAAGTAATCTGCTGAGAGGGGTAACAAGTACACTGTAAACACCAATGCAATGTTCTACAGTGAAAGTAATCTGCTGAGAGGGGTAACAAGTACACTGTAAACACCAATACAATGTTCTACAGTGAAAGTAATCTGCTGAGAGGGGTAACAAGTACACTGTAAACACCAATACAATGTTCTACAATGAAAGTAATCTGCTGAGAGGGGTAACAAGTACACTGTAAACACCAATACAATGTTCTACAGTGAAAGTAATCTGCTGAGAGGGGTAACAAGTACACTGTAAACACCAATACAATGTTCTACAGTGAAAGTAATCGGCTGAGAGGGGTAACAAGTACACTGTAAACACCAATACAATGTTCTACAGTGAAAGTAATCTGCTGAGAGGGGTAACAAGTACACTGTAAACACCAATACAATGTTCTACAGTGAAAGTAATCTGCTGAGAGAGGTAACAAGTACACTGTAAACACCAATACAATGTTCTACAGTGAAAGTAATCTGCTGAGAGGGGTAACAAGTACACTGTAAACACCAATACAATGTTCTACAGTGAAAGTAATCTGCTGAGAGGGGTAACAAGTACACTGTAAACACCAATA
Organism: Oncorhynchus mykiss; assembly: GCF_013265735.2. Lineage (NCBI taxonomy): Eukaryota > Metazoa > Chordata > Actinopteri > Salmoniformes > Salmonidae > Oncorhynchus > Oncorhynchus mykiss. The sequence continues at coordinate 58,014,473 of NC_048577.1, forward strand.
CAATGTTCTACAGTGAAAGTAATCTGCTGAGAGGGGTAACAAGTACACTGTAAACACCAATACAATGTTCTACAGTGAAAGTAATCTGCTGAGAGGGGTAACAAGAACACTGTAAACACCAATACAATATTCTACAGTGAAAGTAATCTGCTGAGAGGGGTAACAAGTACACTGTAAACACCAATACAATATTCTACAGTGAAAGTAATCTGCTGAGAGGGGTAACAAGAACACTGTAAACACCAATACAATGTTCTACAGTGAAAGTAATCTGCTGAGAGGGGTAACAAGTACACTGTTAACACCAATACAATGTTCTACAGTGAAAGTAATCTGCTGAGAGAGGTAACAAGTACACTGTAAACACCAATACAATGTTCTACAGTGAAAGTAATCTGCTGAGAGGGGTAACAAGTACACTGTAAACACCAATACAATATTCTACAGTGAAAGTAATCGGCTGAGAGGGGTAACAAGTACACTGTAAACACCAATACAATGTTCTACAGTGAAAGTAATCTGCTGAGAGGGGTAACAAGTACACTGTAAACACCAATACAATGTTCTACAGTGAAAGTAATCTGCTGAGAGGGGTAACAAGTACACTGTAAACACCAATGTAATGTTCTACAGTGAAAGTAATCTGCTGAGAGGGGTAACAAGTACACTGTAAACACCAATGTAATGTTCTACAGTGAAAGTAATCGGCTGAGAGAGGTAACAAGTACACTGTAAACACCAATACAATGTTCTACAGTGAAAGTAATCTGCTGAGAGGGGTAACAAGTACACTGTAAACACCAATACAATATTCTACAGTGAAAGTAATCGGCTGAGAGGGGTAACAAGTACACTGTAAACACCAATACAATGTTCTACAGTGAAAGTAATCTGCTGAGAGGGGTAACAAGTACACTGTAAACACCAATACAATGTTCTACAGTGAAAGTAATCTGCTGAGAGGGGTAACAAGTACACTGTAAACACCAATGTAATGTTCTACAGTGAAAGTAATCTGCTGAGAGGGGTAACAAGTACACTGTAAACACCAATGTAATGTTCTACAGTGAAAGTAATCGGCTGAGAGGGGTAACAAGTACACTGTAAACACCAATACAATGTTCTACAGTGAAAGTAATCTGCTGAGAGGGGTAACAAGTACACTGTAAACACCAATGTAATGTTCTACAGTGAAAGTAATCTGCTGAGAGGGGTAACAAGTACACTGTTAACACCAATACAATGTTCTACAGTGAAAGTAATCTGCTGAGAGGGGTAACAAGTACACTGTAAACACCAATACAATGTTCTACAGTGAAAGTAATCTGCTGAGAGGGGTAACAAGTACACTGTAAACACCAATGTAATGTTCTACAGTGAAAGTAATCTGCTGAGAGGGGTAACAAGTACACTGTAAACACCAATGTAATGTTCTACAGTGAAAGTAATCGGCTGAGAGAGGTAACAAGTACACTGTAAACACCAATACAATGTTCTACAGTGAAAGTAATCTGCTGAGAGGGGTAACAAGTACACTGTAAACACCAATACAATATTCTACAGTGAAAGTAATCGGCTGAGAGGGGTAACAAGTACACTGTAAACACCAATACAATGTTCTACAGTGAAAGTAATCTGCTGAGAGGGGTAACAAGTACACTGTAAACACCAATACAATGTTCTACAGTGAAAGTAATCTGCTGAGAGGGGTAACAAGTACACTGTAAACACCAATGTAATGTTCTACAGTGAAAGTAATCTGCTGAGAGGGGTAACAAGTACACTGTAAACACCAATGTAATGTTCTACAGTGAAAGTAATCGGCTGAGAGGGGTAACAAGTACACTGTAAACACCAATACAATGTTCTACAGTGAAAGTAATCTGCTGAGAGGGGTAACAAGTACACTGTAAACACCAATGTAATGTTCTACAGTGAAAGTAATCTGCTGAGAGGGGTAACAAGTACACTGTTAACACCAATGTAATGTTCTACAGTGAAAGTAATCTGCTGAGAGGGGTAACAAGTACACTGTAAACACCAATACAATGTAGAAACAGAAAATATTTATTAGGCCGAACATTACTGTTGTATACAGTAGCAGACAACAAAACCATAAACATATGTAAACCAAAAGTATATTCTTTAGAATACAGTAAAGAACACAATTGTGTGTGTGGGGTCCCGGGGGGGGGGGGGGGGGGGGGGGGGGCGGAGTCACCTGGGTCTGGCCACAATACTTTGTCCACATCACAAGATACGTTTTCTCTTGCCAAACATCGATGGAAGTATCTCCCAGCATGGCGTATCCAACCTTGGACAGAGGCAACCTCTATGTCCCCACATGTGTCCTCCATTGCCTGGAGAAGCGTCATGCGGGCATAGGGTTGGCGATCATACACTTTCCAGCGCCATGCTGAGAAGAATTCCTCTATGGGATTTAGAAAAGGTGAATATGGGGGTAGGTACAAAACTACAAAGTGTGGATGGATGGCAAACCAGTTTTGGACCAGAACAGCCTGGTGAAAACTAATATTGTCCCATAAAACCACAAATCTAGCAGGCTCCTGATCTGGATCAGGGACAAGCATTGTGTAAATTGCATCCAGAAAAGTGAGCATATGGCCGGTGTTGTACGGACCCAGTGTGGCATTGTGATGGAGGACCCCGTTTTGAGTGATGGCAGCATACATAGTTATATTACCCCCACGCTGTCCAGGGACATTGGTAATTGCCCTCTGTCCTATTACATTTCTTCCGCGGCGCCTGGTTTTGGTGAGGTTGAAGCCAACCTCATCCACATAAATAAATTAATGGCGAATTACATGGGCATCCAGATCCAATACTCTCTGTAACAGACAAAAGGATATACAGATGAGTAAATATGGTATGTCTGAAGAACTGGAAGTAGTGTTGCATACATACCTCTACAAAGTCATATCGCATATTCTTGACTCTGTCAGAGTTTCTCTCAAATGGCACCTTGTAAATTTGTTTCATCGTCACTCGGTGCCGTTGGAGGATGCGTTGTGTGGTCGACAGGCTTACAGCATTGATGTTGTTAAATATGGTGTCATTATTCAAGATATGCTCTCTTATCTCTCGAATCCTAATTGTCTTTTGTACATCTGTAAACAAGCGTCCTCGTCCTCCATGATGTCTTTGCCTTTCCACCCTGTACAGAATTCCAACACAGTATGTGTTCAGCATAGGAACTGTAAACAATGTACAAAAAAATTTAGTACAGCATGATAACCAACCTCATTCATTCAATGCAGTGCAGTAAATGGATGGCTGAGAGTTACTAATGTTTATGCAATACTATGCAGTCATACGTATTTTACAGTACATTACTGTAATGCTAAAATAGTCATTAGATAGTTGCATACCTGTTCTCATTTTTGAAGGTTCGAATTATGGACGCCACTGTAAATCGACTCAATTTGGGCTGGACTCTCAGTCCAGCGTCTCTCAAATCGTGGTGTTGCCCTAATCTCATCAAGTGTTGCCCTAATCTCATCAGAGATGGCTCTCCTTCCTTCTCTTCTTTGCCCTCTTATTCTTCCTCTTCCTCCTACTCCTCTTGCTCTCTGTCCATTGTTGGCATCCATTGTTCAAAACAGGTAATCTGACCTTTGACCTATTTATAGGCCTATACTACAGTAAAGCAGTGATTGGTTAGTGATCAGTTAAGCTATTAGTGTTTGCACATGTGAGGAGTGTGTTTGTGACCTGGTGAATAAGTGTAGCAATTTGATTGGTTGTGTTTGGAAAAGGAAAGCAAGTCACTTCCTGCTAGATTTTTGTGTTTTAGGTAGAGAATTATGTGTAGTGTTTTGAAAAAAGTGTTTTATGCAATTGACAACTGAGTCAAAGGCTGAGAAATAGCTTATGGTTTTGGATATTTGGTGTGTAGTTTTGCACTTTGAGTGAAAGATTTTGTGTGTAAGCAGTTGGAAAAAACTATAATAAGCATTTCTGAGTTTTTACCAATGCAAATATTATTTGCATTGGGGGCGGCAGGAACAGTCTATACACCTCTGCGTGACCAAGGAAAATCAGAGAGGCAGCTTGACATTTTGGAAAGCGGCCTGTAATTCTGAAAGCAGGGCATCCATGAAATTATATTTTTGGTTTAAGATTCTGACTGGTGAGATGCTGGGTTTTTGGAAAGGACTCTATCAAATGATTATTCCATCCTGTCTCCTGTAATCTTTTGGTTGAAGAGAGATGAGTACATATTATTGTAGAGTCTAGTGAAACTCTGTAGGTGTTGCATGTGGCTCAGTTACAGTATTTACGCATACACATGTCAAAACATGCATCCAAGTAGAAAGGTCTCTAGTTCGAATCCCGAGCTGAGAAGGTAAAAAATCTGTTGATGTGACCTTGAGAAAGGCACTTAACCCTAATTTTTCCAGATAATGGCAGACCTTGGCCGTGACCCCACTCTCCGAGGGTGTCTCAGAGAGAGTTGGGATATGCAAAGTAGCAGTGCGTGTGTCACTCCCTGACCATAGAGAGCCCTTGCATTCTCTATAGTGGTTTAGGTCAGGGTGTGTCTAGGGGGGTGTTCTAGAATGTGTATTTCTATGTTGGTGGTTTTGTATGGTTCCCAATTAGAAGCAGCTGGTAATCGTTGCCTCTAATTGGGGATCATATTTAGGAAGCCTATTGTTCCCACCCTGGTTGTGGGATATTGTTTAGGTTAGTGCTTTGTTGTCCTCCGTGACTGCACGATTGTTATTCTTTGTTTTAAGTTTAAAGGTAATGAGGAACTCTACACACGCTGCGCCTTGGTCCACTCATTTCAACAAACGTGACAGAATATCCCACCAAACCAGGACCAAGCAGCGTGCCCAAAAGGGAAAGGTGTTTTGGACATGTGAAGAAGTGATGGGTGGATGAAAAACCCTTCCTTCGCGGCCACAGAAAGCCCAAGGACAACCCCAAGATTGTTTTGGGGAGGAGGCACAAGGGGTGGCCGGTCGAGCCGAGGCAAGAGCCAGAGACCGTCAGGGAGGCAATGGAGAAGTTGGGAGAGATGAGAGAGATGTTGTGCAAGTGTGTTCTGCTCAACATTCGACCAGAGGATCCGGTTAGCAGTCTGGTGAAACCTGTGCCGGCTCCACACATCTGGACTCCAGTGCCTGCTCCCTTCACTCTCCCTGAGTGCGTGTCACCAGTCCGGTACCACCTGTGCCGGCTCCACGCCCAGGCCTCCAGTGCGCCGCGCCGGTGCCCAGTCCAGGCGTGGGGTCCAACCCAGCTCCATGGCCGGAGGTCTCCTCTGTACCGGTGCCCAGTCCAGGCACGGCATCCAACTCAGTTCCATGGCCGGAGGTTTCCTCTGTACCGGTGCCCAGTCCAGGCGCGGGGTCCAACCCAGCTCCATGGCCGGAGGTCTCCTCTGTACCGGTGCCCAGTCCAGGCGCGGGGTCCAACCCAGCTCCATGGCCGGAGGTCTCCTCTGTACCGGTGCCCAGTCCAGGCGCGGGGTCCAACCCAGCTCCATGGCCGGAGGTCTCCTCTGTACCGGTGCCCAGTCCAGGCGTGGGGTCCAACCCAGCTCCATGGCCGGAGGTCTCCTCTGTACCGGTGCCCAGTCCAGGCACGGCATCCAACTCAGTTCCATGGCCGGAGGTCTCCTCTGTACCGCTGCCCAGTCCAGGCGCGGGGTCCAACCCAGCTCCATGGCCGGAGGTCTCCTCTGTACCGGTGCCCAGTCCAGGCACGGCATCCAACTCAGCTCCATGGCCGGAGGTCTCCTCTGTACCGGTGCCCAGTCCAGGCACGGCATCCAACTCAGCTCCATGGCCGGAGGTCTCCTCTGTACCGGTGCCCAGTCCAGGCACGGCATCCAACTCAGCTCCATGGCCGGAGATCTCCTCTGTACCGGTGCCCAGTCCAGGCGCGGGGTCCAACTCAGTTCCATGGCCGGAGGTCTCCTCTGTACCGGTGCCCAGTCCAGGCGCGGGGTCCAACCCAGTTCCATGGCCGGAGGTCTCCTCTGTACCGGTGCCCAGTCCAGGCGCGGGGTCCAACCCAGCTCCATGGCCGGAGGTCTCCTCTGTACCGGTGCCCAGTCCAGGCACGGCGTCCAACTCAGCTCCATGGCCGGAGGTCTCCTCTGTACCGGTGCCCAGTCCAGGCACGGCGTCCAACTCAGCTCCATGGCCGGAGGTCTCCTCTGTACCGGTGCCCAGTCCGGGCACGGCGTCCAATCCAGCTCCATGGCCGGATCCGTGGTCGGGGGCTACGACCCGCACCGGAGCCGCCACCGACACTATCCTCCCCATTTTGTTTCAGGTTTTGCGTCCGGAGTCCGCACCTTTAGGGGGGGGGGGGGGGGGAGTACTGTCACGCCCTGGCCATAGAGAGCCATTGGATTCTCTATGGTGGTTTAGGTCAGGGTGTGTCTAGGGGGGGTGTTCTAAAATGTGTATTTCTATGTTGGTGGTTTTGTATGGTTCCCAATTAGAGGCAGCTGGTAATCGTTGCCTCTAATTGGGGATCATATTTAGGAAGCCCTATCTCCCACCTGCTTTGTGGGATATTGTTTGTTAGTGTGTTTGGGCACTACGTCTTCACGTTCTTTGTAAGTTTTGTGGTTTTGTTTCTAGTTTCACTCTGTATTAAAAAAATGTGGAACTCAATGCACGCTGCGCCTTGGTCCGCTCATTTTGAAGAACGTGACAGTGTGGGGAAAATCCCTGGGGAAGCCAAGCCCCCAAAACATGCCACGTTACAACATGTGTGTTGTGATAATTGCGTTGTTTGCTCTATTACCTGTTAGTTCATATGACTTGACACTGTGATCTACAGGCCGAGACTATAAGAAGACACAGTGGCAGAAGAAATTTAACCACACATTTGTTTCATTACAAAACCGGAGAGCAACCTCTGTCCTCCACCTCCACAGCATCATCCCTCGTCCCTCCCTTCACCTCCACAGCATCATCCCTCGTTCCCACCCTCCACCTCCACAGCATCATCCCTCGTTCCCACCCTCCACCTCCACAGCATCATCACTCGTTCCCTCCCTCCACCTCCACAGCATCATCCCTCGTTCCCACCCTCCACCTCCACAGCATCATCCCTCGTTCCCACCCTCCACCTCCACAGCATCATCCCTCGTTCCCACCCTCCACCTCCACAGCATCATCCCTCGTTCCCACCCTCCACCTCCACAGCATCATCCTTCGTTCCCACCCTCCACCTCCACAGCATCATTCCTCGTTCCCTCCCTCCACCTCCACAGCGTCATCCCTCATTCCCTCCCTTCACCTCCACAGCATCATCCCTCATTCCCTACCTCCACCTCCACAGCATCATCCCTCGTTCCCTACCTCCACCTCCACAGCATCATCCCTCGTTCCCTACCTCCACCTCCACAGCATCATCCCTCGTCCCTCCCTTCACCTCCACAGCATCATCCCTCGTCCCTACCTCCACCTCCACAGCATCATCCCTCGTTCCCACCCTCCACCTCCACAGCATCATCCCTCGTTCCCACCCTCTACCTCCACAGCATCATCCCTCGTTCCCCCCCTCCACGTCCACAGCATCATCCCTCGTTCCCACCCTCCTCCTCCACGGTGTCATCCCTCGTTCCCACCCTCCACCTCCACGGCATCATCCCTCGCTCCCACCCTCCACCTCCACAGCATCATCCCTCGTTCCCTCCCTTCACCTCCACAGCATCATCCCTCGCTCCCACCCTCCACCTCCACAGCATCATCCCTCGTTCCCTCCCTTCACCTCCACAGCATCATCCCTCGTTCCCTCCCTTCACCTCCACAGCATCATCCCTCGTTCCCACCCTCCTCCTCCACGGTGTCATCCCTCGTTCCCACCCTCCACCTCCACGGCATCATCCCTCGCTCCCACCCTCCACCTCCACAGCATCATCCCTCGTTCCCTCCCTTCACCTCCACAGTATCATCCCATTACAGGAGGAAGAGAAGTGGAGATGTTTTGGCTTCCAGGGGTGGGAAAAAGGAGTGTTGAGAATGGAGATAATTCCTGATAATCCTGACGCTCCTTGGATCTGGCTGGGTTCTTGTTATTGTAGGGGCAGACTGTAACAGAGGGTGACGTTATCAGTGATTGGAACAAGGAGTGTAACAGCAATCTGATGTTATGAATACATGTATGAATATCCAGTATTTTTTGTGTTCATTCTTTGCTCCTCTATGGGAATGGTGACATTGGTCATTTGTCAACATGACAGCAGGTTCACATCAGATGTGAATAATTAAAACCCTCCACAACGTCCCCTTCTCAGCCCTACACTCTTCTGAGCATGTTCTCAAATTAACAGTACATCTGACCTTGATTGATGGAGAGAAAGAGAGAAAGGGGGAGGGGGGGGGGAAATGGGGAGAGAAAGAGAGAGAGATAAAGGGGGGGAGAGAGAGAGCGAGAGAGAGAGAGCCAGTGATGGAGAGAGATGCTGTAACTGATTGATGGATAAATATAAATATCTAAGCAGCCTAATTGATGGTGATTTTACTTTAAGGTATACATGAGAGGGGGGAGACAGGGGGGAGACAGGGGGGGGGGGGTGCTCTGTTTCCCTGACAGAGAGAAAGAATGACACATTATCAGGACACAGCAGACCAGCAGTGGGCTGTTCTATGACTCTCTTCCTCCCTCGTTCCCCACCTCCACAGCATCATCCAACTTTCCCTACCTCCACCTCCACAGCATCATCCAACTTTCCCTACCTCCACCTCCACAGCATCATCCAACTTTCCCTACCTCCACCTCCACAGCATCATCCAACTTTCCCTACCTCCACCTCCACAGCATCATCCCTCGTTCCCTCCCTTCACCTCCACAGCATCATCCCTCGTTCCCTACCTCCACCTCCACAGCATCATCCCTCGTTCCCTACCTTCACCTCCACAGCATCATCCCTCGTTCCCTACCTCCACCTCCACAGCATCATCCAACTTTCCCTACCACCACCTCCACAGCATCATCCCTCGTTCCCACCCTCCACCTCCACAGCATCATCCCTCGTTCCCTACCTCCACCTCCACAGCATCATCCCTCGTTCCCTACCTCCACCTCCACAGCATCATCCCTCGTTCCCTACCTCCACCTCCCCACATCATCCCTCGTTCCCTCCCTCCACCTCCACAGCATCATCCCTCGTTCCCTACCTCCACCTCCACAGCATCATCCCTCGTTCCCTACCTCCACCTCCACAGTCTCATCCCTCGTTCCCACCATCCACCTCCACGGTGTCATCCCTCATTCCCTCCCTCCACCTTCACATAATCATCCCTCGTTCTCACCCTCCACCTCCAGTGCCATCCCTCGTTCCCTACCTCCACCTCCACCTCCACAGCATCATCCCTCGTTCCCTACCTCCACCTCCACAGCATCATCCCTCGTTCCCTACCTCCACCTCCACAGCATCATCCCTCGTTCCCTCTCTCCACCTCCACAGCATCATCCCTCGTTCCCTACCTCCACCTCCACAGCATCATCCCTCGTTCCCTACCTCCTCCTCCACGGTGTCATCCCTCGTTCCCACCCTCCACCTCCACGGCATCATCCCTCGCTCCCACCCTCCACCTCCACAGCATCATCCCTCGTTCCCTCCCTTCACCTCCACAGCATCATCCCTCGCTCCCACCCTCCACCTCCACAGCATCATCCCTCGTTCCCTCCCTTCACCTCCACAGCATCATCCCTCGTTCCCTCCCTTCACCTCCACAGCATCATCCCTCGTTCCCACCCTCCTCCTCCACGGTGTCATCCCTCGTTCCCACCCTCCACCTCCACGGCATCATCCCTCGCTCCCACCCTCCACCTCCACAGCATCATCCCTCGTTCCCTCCCTTCACCTCCACAGTATCATCCCATTACAGGAGGAAGAGAAGTGGAGATGTTTTGGCTTCCAGGGGTGGGAAAAAGGAGTGTTGAGAATGGAGATAATTCCTGATAATCCCGACGCTCCTTGGATCTGGCTGGGTTCTTGTTATTGTAGGGGCAGACTGTAACAGAGGGTGACGTTATCAGTGATTGGAACAAGGAGTGTAACAGCAATCTGATGTTATGAATACATGTATGAATATCCAGTATTTTTTGTGTTCATTCTTTGCTCCTCTATGGGAATGGTGACATTGGTCATTTGTCAACATGACAGCAGGTTCACATCAGATGTGAATAATTAAAACCCTCCACAACGTCCCCTTCTCAGCCCTACACTCTTCTGAGCATGTTCTCAAATTAACAGTACATCTGACCTTGATTGATGGAGAGAAAGAGAGAAAGGGGGAGGGGGGGGGGAAATGGGGAGAGAAAGAGAGAGAGATAAAGGGGGGGAGAGAGAGAGCGAGAGAGAGAGAGCCAGTGATGGAGAGAGATGCTGTAACTGATTGATGGATAAATATAAATATCTAAGCAGCCTAATTGATGGTGATTTTACTTTAAGGTATACATGAGAGGGGGGAGACAGGGGGGAGACAGGGGGGGGGGTGCTCTGTTTCCCTGACAGAGAGAAAGAATGACACATTATCAGGACACAGCAGACCAGCAGTGGGCTGTTCTATGACTCTCTTCCTCCCTCGTTCCCCACCTCCACAGCATCATCCAACTTTCCCTACCTCCACCTCCACAGCATCATCCAACTTTCCCTACCTCCACCTCCACAGCATCATCCAACTTTCCCTACCTCCACCTCCACAGCATCATCCAACTTTCCCTACCTCCACCTCCACAGCATCATCCCTCGTTCCCTCCCTTCACCTCCACAGCATCATCCCTCGTTCCCTACCTCCACCTCCACAGCATCATCCCTCGTTCCCTACCTTCACCTCCACAGCATCATCCCTCGTTCCCTACCTCCACCTCCACAGCATCATCCAACTTTCCCTACCACCACCTCCACAGCATCATCCCTCGTTCCCACCCTCCACCTCCACAGCATCATCCCTCGTTCCCTACCTCCACCTCCACAGCATCATCCCTCGTTCCCTACCTCCACCTCCACAGCATCATCCCTCGTTCCCTACCTCCACCTCCCCACATCATCCCTCGTTCCCTCCCTCCACCTCCACAGCATCATCCCTCGTTCCCTACCTCCACCTCCACAGCATCATCCCTCGTTCCCTACCTCCACCTCCACAGTCTCATCCCTCGTTCCCACCATCCACCTCCACGGTGTCATCCCTCATTCCCTCCCTCCACCTTCACATAATCATCCCTCGTTCTCACCCTCCACCTCCAGTGCCATCCCTCGTTCCCTACCTCCACCTCCACCTCCACAGCATCATCCCTCGTTCCCTACCTCCACCTCCACAGCATCATCCCTCGTTCCCTACCTCCACCTCCACAGCATCATCCCTCGTTCCCTCTCTCCACCTCCACAGCATCATCCCTCGTTCCCTACCTCCACCTCCACAGCATCATCCCTCGTTCCCTACCTCCACCTCCACAGTCTCATCCCTCGTTCCCTACCTCCACCTCCACGGTGTCATCCCTCATTCCCTCCCTCCACCTTCACATAATCATCCCTCGTTCTCACCCTCCACCTCCAGTGCCATCCCTCGTTCCCTACCTCCACCTCCACAGCATCATCCCTCGTTCCCTACCTCCACCTCCACAGCATCATCCCTCGTTCCCTACCTCCACCTCCACAGCATCATCCCTCGTTCCCTCTCTCCACCTCCACAGCATCATCCCTCGTTCCCTACCTCCACCTCCACAGCATCATCCCTCGTTCCCTACCTCCACCTCCACAGTCTCATCCCTCGTTCCCTACCTCCACCTCCAGTGTCATCCCTCGTTCCCTACCTCCACCTCCACAACATCATCCCTCATTCCCACCCTCCACCTCCAGTGTCATCCCTCGTTCCCTACCTCCACCTCCACAGCATCATCACTCGTTCCCACCCTCCACCTCCAGTGTCATCCCTCGTTCCCTCCCTATACCTCCACAGCATCATCCTTCCTTCCCTCCTTCGACCTCCACAGATTCCTTCCTTGTTACCTCCCTCCACCTCCACATAGTCCTTTCTCGTTCCCTCCCTCCACCTCCACAGATTCCTTCCACGTTCTCTTCCTCCACCTCCACAGAGTCCTTCCTTGTCCCCTTCCTCCACCTCCACATAGTCCTTCCACGTTCCCTCCCTCCACAGAGTCCTTCCACGTTCCCTCCCTCCACCTCCACAGAGTCCTTCCACGTTCTTTTCCTCCACAGATTCCTTCCTCGTTCCCTCCCTCCACCTCCACAGATTCCTTCCACGTTCCCTCCCTCCACCTCCACAGAGTCCTTCCTCATTCCCTCCCTCCACCTCCACAGAGTCATTCCTCATTCCCTCCCGCCACCTCCACAGAGTCCTTCCTCGTTCCCTCCCTCCACCTTCACAGAGTCCTTCCTCGTTCCCTCCCTCCGCCTCCACAGCGTCATCCCTCACCTTATCCTCCTCACAGTCTGTGGGAGACAAGTTTCCCTCCCCTTCCCTCCTCTCACAGTTGTTATCAAATCTGTCCATTTCTAAAATCTTTGACATCCAAGACCGTCAAGAAGGGAGAAGCACTGTCAAAGTTTACAATGGAGGTGCCATCTCCCAACTGCAGTATGGAAAATATACATTTTAAAAGAAACTGACAGAGAGAGAGAGAGAACTGGTAACAAGAAGAATGTGCTCCAATTATTTCACAAATAAAGAAGTGTCTTGGAGTCAGGGGGCCAAAATAGAGAAACTGCTATGTTTAATGCAAAACCCCATTCAAACAGATAACCCACTAACATATTCTACAAATCCAGTCAGTATGCCTGTAGGACTCTGTAACATAGTCTACAAACCCAGCCAGTATGCCTGTAGGACTCTGTAACATAGTCTACAAACCCATCCAGTATGCCTGTAGGACTCTGTAACATAGTCTACAAACCCAGCCAGTATGCCTGTAGGACTCTGTAACATAGTCTACAAACCCAGCCAATATGCCCGTAGGACTCTGTAACATAGTCTACAAACCCAGCCAGTATGCCTTCATGTCTCTCTATAACATAGTGTACAAACCCAGCCAGTATGCCTGTAGGACTCTGTAACATAGTCTACAAACCCAGCCAGTATGCCTGTAGGACTCTATTACATAGTCTACAAACCCAGCCAGTATGCCTGTAGGACTCTGTAACATAGTGTACAAACCCATCCAGTATGCCTGTAGGACTCTGTAACATAGTGTACAAACCCAGCCAGTATGCCTGTAGGACTCTATAACATAGTCTACAAACCCAGCCAATATGCCTGTAGGTCTCTGTAACATAGTCTACAAACCCAGCCAGTATGCCTGTAGGACTCTGTAACATAGTGTACAAACCCAGCCAGTATGCCAGTAGGACTCTGTAACATAGTCTACAAACCCAGCCAGTATGCCTACAGAACTCTGTAACATAGTGTACAAACCCAGCCAGTATGCCTGTAGGACTCTGTAACATAGTCTACAAACACAGCCAGTATGCCTGTAGGACTCTGTAACATAGTCTACAAACCCAGCCAGTATGCCTGCATGACTCTATAACATATTCTACAAACCCAGCCGGTATGCCTGTAGGACTCTGTAACATAGTCTACAAACCCAGCCAGTATGCCTACAGGACTCTATAACATAGTCTACAAACCCAGCCAGTATGCCTGTAGGACTCTGTAACATAGTGTACAAACCCATCCAGTATGCCTGTAGGACTCTATAACATAGTCTACAAACCCAGCCAGTATGCCTGTAGGACTCTGTAACCTAGTCTACAAACCCAGCCAGTATGCCTGTAGAACTCTATAACATAGTATACAAACCCAGCCAGTATGCCTGTAGAACTCTATAACATAGTATACAAACCCAGCCAGTATGCCTTCATGTCTCTCTATAACATAGTCTACAAACCCAGCCAGTATGCCTTCATGTCTCTCTATAACATAGTGTACAAACCCAGTCAGTATGCCTGTAGGACTCTATAACATAGTGTACAAACCCAGCCAGTATGCCTGTAGGACTCTGTAACATAGTGTACAAACCCAGCCAGTATGCCTGCATGACTCTATAACATAGTCTACAAACACAGCCAGTATGCCTGTAGGACTCTGTAACATAGTGTACAAACCCAGCCAGTATGCCTGTAGGACTCTATAACATAGTCTACAAACACAGCCAGTATGCCTTCATGTCTATCTATAACATAGTCTACAAACCCAGTCAGTATGCCTGCATGTCTCTATATAACATAGTCTACAAACCCAGCCAGTATGCCTTCATGTCTCTCTATAACATAGTCTACAAACCCAGCCAGTATGCCTGTAGGACTCTGTAACATAGTCTACAAACCCAGCCAGTATGCCTGTAGGACTCTATAACATAGTCTACAAACACAGCCAGTATGCCTGTAGGACTCTGTAACATAGTCTACAAACCCAGCCAGTATGCCTGTAGGACTCTATAACATAGTCTACAAACACAGCCAGTATGCCTGTAGGACTCTGTAACATAGTCTACAAACCCAGCCAGTATGCCTGTAGGACTCTGTAACATAGTCTACAAACCCAGCCAGTATGCCTGTAGGACTCTGTAACATAGTGTACAAACCCAGCCAGTATGCCTGTAGGACTCTGTAACATAGTGTACAAACCCAGCCAGTATGCCTTTAGGACTCTGTAACATAGTCTACAAACCCAGCCAGTATGCCTGTAGGACTCTGTAACATAGTGTACAAACCCAGCCAGTATGCCTGTAGGACTCTGTAACATAGTGTACAAACCCAGCCAGTATGCCTGTAGGACTCTATAACATAGTCTACAAACCCAGCCAGTATGCCTGTAGGACTCTATAACATAGTCTACAAACCCAGCCAGTATGCCTGTAGGACTCTATAACATAGTCTACAAACCCAGCCAGTATGCCTGTAGGACTCTATAACATAGTGTACAAACCCAGCCAGTATGCCTGTAGGACTCTGTAACATAGTCTACAAACCCAGCCAGTATGCCTGTAGGACACTATAACATAGTGTACAAACCCAGCCAGTATGCCTGTAGGACTCTATAACATAGTCTACAAACCCATCCAGTATGCCTGTAGGACTCTATAACATATTCTACAAACCCAGCCAGTATACCTGCAGGACTCTGTAACATAGTGTACAAACCCAGCCAATATGCCTGTAGGACTCTGTAACATAGTGTACAAACCCAGCCAGTATGCCTGTAGGACTCTATAACATAGTCTACAAACCCATCCAGTATGCCTGTAGGACTCTATAACATATTCTACAAACCCAGCCAGTATACCTGCAGGACTCTGTAACATAGTGTACAAACCCAGCCAATATGCCTGTAGGACTCTGTAACATAGTGTACAAACCCAGCCAGTATGCCTGTAGGACTCTGTAACATAGTGTACAAACCCAGCCAGTATGCCTGTAGGACTCTGTAACATAGTGTACAAACCCAGCCAGTATGCCAGTAGGACTCTGTAACATAGTCTACAAACCCAGCCAGTATGCCTACAGGTCTCTGTAACATAGTATACAAACCCAGCCAGTATGCCTGTAGGACTCTATAACATAGTCTACAAATCCAGCCAGTATGCCTACAGAACTCTGTAACATAGTGTACAAACCCAGCCAGTATGCCTGTAGGACTCTGTAACATAGTCTACAAACCCAGCCAGTATGCCTGTAGGACTCTGTAACATAGTGTACAAACCCATCCAGTATGCCTGTAGGACTCTATAACATAGTCTACAAACCCAGCCAGTATGCCTGTAGGACTCTGTAACATAGTCTACAAACCCAGCCAGTATGCCTGTAGAACTCTATAACATAGTATACAAACCCAGCCAGTATGCCTTCATGTCTCTCTATAACATAGTCTACAAACCCAGCCAGTATGCCTTCATGTCTCTCTATAACATAGTGTACAAACCCAGTCAGTATGCCTGTAGGACTCTATAACATAGTGTACAAACCCAGCCAGTATGCCTGTAGGACTCTGTAACATAGTGTACAAACCCAGCCAGTATGCCTGCATGACTCTATAACATAGTCTACAAACACAGCCAGTATGCCTGTAGGACTCTATAACATAGTCTACAAACACAGCCAGTATGCCTGTAGGACTCTGTAACATAGTGTACAAACCCAGTCAGTATGCCTGCATGTCTCTCTATAACATAGTCTACAAACCCAGCCAGTATGCCTTCATGTCTCTCTATAACATAGTCTACAAACCCAGCCAGTATGCCTGTAGAACTCTGTAACATAGTCTACAAACCCAGCCAGTATGCCTGTAGGACTCTATAACATAGTCTACAAACACAGCCAGTATGCCTGTAGGACTCTGTAACATAGTCTACAAACCCAGCCAGTATGCCTTCATGTCTCTCTATAACATAGTCTACAAACCCAGCCAGTATGCCTGTAGGACTCTGTAACATAGTCTACAAACCCAGCCAGTATGCCTGTAGGACTCTATAACATAGTCTACAAACACAGCCAGTATGCCTGTAGGACTCTGTAACATAGTCTACAAACCCAGCCAGTATGCCTGTAGGACTCTATAACATAGTCTACAAACACAGCCAGTATGCCTGTAGGACTCTGTAACATAGTCTACAAACCCAGCCAGTATGCCTGTAGGACTCTGTAACATAGTCTACAAACCCATCCAGTATGCCTGTAGGACTCTGTAACATAGTGTACAAACCCAGCCAGTATGCCTGTAGGACTCTGTAACATAGTGTACACACCCAGCCAGTATGCCTGTAGGACTCTGTAACATAGTCTACAAACCCAGCCAGTATGCCTGTAGGACTCTGTAACATAGTGTACAAACCCAGCCAGTATGCCTGTAGGACTCTATAACATAGTCTACAAACCCAGCCAGTATGCCTGCAGGACTCTGTAACATAGTGTACAAACCCAGCCAATATGCCTGTAGGACTCTGTAACATAGTGTACAAACCCAGCCAGTATGCCTGTAGGACTCTGTAACATAGTGTACAAACCCAGCCAGTATGCCTGTAGGACTCTGTAACATAGTGTACAAACCCAGCCAGTATGCCAGTAGGACTCTGTAACATAGTCTACAAACCCAGCCAGTATGCCTACAGATCTCTGTAACATAGTATACAAACCCAGCCAGTATGCCTGTAGGACTCTATAACATAGTCTACAAATCCAGCCAGTATGCCTACAGAACTCTGTAACATAGTGTACAAACCCAGCCAGTATGCCTGTAGGACTCTGTAACATAGTCTACAAACCCAGCCAGTATGCCTGTAGGACTCTGTAACATAGTGTACAAACCCATCCAGTATGCCTGTAGGACTCTATAACATAGTCTACAAACCCAGCCAGTATGCCTGTAGGACTCTGTAACATAGTCTACAAACCCAGCCAGTATGCCTGTAGGACTCTATAACATAGTCTACAAACCCAGCCAGTATGCCTGTAGGACTCTATAACATAGTGTACAAACCCAGCCAGTATGCCTGTAGGACTCTGTAACATAGTCTACAAACCCAGCCAGTATGCCTGTAGGACACTATAACATAGTGTACAAACCCAGCCAGTATGCCTGTAGGACTCTATAACATAGTCTACAAACCCATCCAGTATGCCTGTAGGACTCTATAACATATTCTACAAACCCAGCCAGTATACCTGCAGGACTCTGTAACATAGTGTACAAACCCAGCCAATATGCCTGCATGACTCTATAACATAGTCTACAAACACAGCCAGTATGCCTGTAGGACTCTATAACATAGTCTACAAACACAGCCAGTATGCCTGTAGGACTCTATAACATAGTCTACAAACCCATCCAGTATGCCTGTAGGACTCTATAACATATTCTACAAACCCAGCCAGTATACCTGCAGGACTCTGTAACATAGTGTACAAACCCAGCCAGTATGCCTGCATGACTCTATAACATAGTCTACAAACACAGCCAGTATGCCTGTAGGACTCTATAACATAGTCTACAAACACAGCCAGTATGCCTGTAGGACTCTGTAACATAGTGTACAAACCCAGTCAGTATGCCTGCATGTCTCTCTATAACATAGTCTACAAACCCAGCCAGTATGCCTTCATGTCTCTCTATAACATAGTCTACAAACCCAGCCAGTATGCCTGTAGAACTCTGTAACATAGTCTACAAACCCAGCCAGTATGCCTGTAGGACTCTATAACATAGTCTACAAACACAGCCAGTATGCCTGTAGGACTCTGTAACATAGTCTACAAACCCAGCCAGTATGCCTTCATGTCTCTCTATAACATAGTCTACAAACCCAGCCAGTATGCCTGTAGGACTCTGTAACATAGTCTACAAACCCAGCCAGTATGCCTGTAGGACTCTATAACATAGTCTACAAACACAGCCAGTATGCCTGTAGGACTCTGTAACATAGTCTACAAACCCAGCCAGTATGCCTGTAGGACTCTATAACATAGTCTACAAACACAGCCAGTATGCCTGTAGGACTCTGTAACATAGTCTACAAACCCAGCCAGTATGCCTGTAGGACTCTGTAACATAGTCTACAAACCCATCCAGTATGCCTGTAGGACTCTGTAACATAGTGTACAAACCCAGCCAGTATGCCTGTAGGACTCTGTAACATAGTGTACAAACCCAGCCAGTATGCCTGTAGGACTCTGTAACATAGTCTACAAACCCAGCCAGTATGCCTGTAGGACTCTGTAACATAGTGTACAAACCCAGCCAGTATGCCTGTAGGACTCTGTAACATAGTGTACAAACCCAGCCAGTATGCCTGTAGGACTCTATAACATAGTCTACAAACCCAGCCAGTATGCCTGTAGGACTCTATAACATAGTCTACAAACCCAGCCAGTATGCCTGTAGGACTCTATAACATAGTCTACAAACCCAGCCAGTATGCCTGTAGGACTCTATAACATAGTGTACAAACCCAGCCAGTATGCCTGTAGGACTCTGTAACATAGTCTACAAACCCAGCCAGTATGCCTGTAGGACTCTATAACATAGTGTACAAACCCAGCCAGTATGCCTGTAGGACTCTATAACATAGTCTACAAACCCATCCAGTATGCCTGTAGGACTCTATAACATATTCTACAAACCCAGCCAGTATACCTGCAGGACTCTGTAACATAGTGTACAAACCCAGCCAATATGCCTGTAGGACTCTGTAACATAGTGTACAAACCCAGCCAGTATGCCTGTAGGACTCTATAACATAGTCTACAAACCCATCCAGTATGCCTGTAGGACTCTATAACATAGTCTACAAACCCAGCCAGTATGCCTGTAGGACTCTGTAACATAGTCTACAAACCCAGCCAGTATGCCTGTAGGACTCTATAACATAGTCTACAAACCCAGCCAGTATGCCTGTAGGACTCTATAACATAGTGTACAAACCCAGCCAGTATGCCTGTAGGACTCTGTAACATAGTCTACAAACCCAGCCAGTATGCCTGTAGGACACTATAACATAGTGTACAAACCCAGCCAGTATGCCTGTAGGACTCTATAACATAGTCTACAAACCCATCCAGTATGCCTGTAGGACTCTATAACATATTCTACAAACCCAGCCAGTATACCTGCAGGACTCTGTAACATAGTGTACAAACCCAGCCAATATGCCTGCATGACTCTATAACATAGTCTACAAACACAGCCAGTATGCCTGTAGGACTCTATAACATAGTCTACAAACACAGCCAGTATGCCTGTAGGACTCTATAACATAGTCTACAAACCCATCCAGTATGCCTGTAGGACTCTATAACATATTCTACAAACCCAGCCAGTATACCTGCAGGACTCTGTAACATAGTGTACAAACCCAGCCAGTATGCCTGCATGACTCTATAACATAGTCTACAAACACAGCCAGTATGCCTGTAGGACTCTATAACATAGTCTACAAACACAGCCAGTATGCCTGTAGGACTCTGTAACATAGTGTACAAACCCAGTCAGTATGCCTGCATGTCTCTCTATAACATAGTCTACAAACCCAGCCAGTATGCCTTCATGTCTCTCTATAACATAGTCTACAAACCCAGCCAGTATGCCTGTAGAACTCTGTAACATAGTCTACAAACCCAGCCAGTATGCCTGTAGGACTCTATAACATAGTCTACAAACACAGCCAGTATGCCTCTAGGACTCTGTAACATAGTCTACAAACCCAGCCAGTATGCCTTCATGTCTCTCTATAACATAGTCTACAAACCCAGCCAGTATGCCTGTAGGACTCTGTAACATAGTCTACAAACCCAGCCAGTATGCCTGTAGGACTCTATAACATAGTCTACAAACACAGCCAGTATGCCTGTAGGACTCTGTAACATAGTCTACAAACCCAGCCAGTATGCCTGTAGGACTCTATAACATAGTCTACAAACACAGCCAGTATGCCTGTAGGACTCTGTAACATAGTCTACAAACCCAGCCAGTATGCCTGTAGGACTCTGTAACATAGTCTACAAACCCATCCAGTATGCCTGTAGGACTCTGTAACATAGTGTACAAACCCAGCCAGTATGCCTGTAGGACTCTGTAACATAGTGTACAAACCCAGCCAGTATGCCTGTAGGACTCTGTAACATAGTCTACAAACCCAGCCAGTATGCCTGTAGGACTCTGTAACATAGTGTACAAACCCAGCCAGTATGCCTGTAGGACTCTGTAACATAGTGTACAAACCCAGCCAGTATGCCTGTAGGACTCTATAACATAGTCTACAAACCCAGCCAGTATGCCTGTAGGACTCTATAACATAGTCTACAAACCCAGCCAGTATGCCTGTAGGACTCTATAACATAGTCTACAAACCCAGCCAGTATGCCTGTAGGACTCTATAACATAGTGTACAAACCCAGCCAGTATGCCTGTAGGACTCTGTAACATAGTCTACAAACCCAGCCAGTATGCCTGTAGGACTCTATAACATAGTGTACAAACCCAGCCAGTATGCCTGTAGGACTCTATAACATAGTCTACAAACCCATCCAGTATGCCTGTAGGACTCTATAACATATTCTACAAACCCAGCCAGTATACCTGCAGGACTCTGTAACATAGTGTACAAACCCAGCCAATATGCCTGTAGGACTCTGTAACATAGTGTACAAACCCAGCCAGTATGCCTGTAGGACTCTGTAACATAGTGTACAAACCCAGCCAGTATGCCTGTAGGACTCTGTAACATAGTGTACAAACCCAGCCAGTATGCCAGTAGGACTCTGTAACATAGTCTACAAACCCAGCCAGTATGCCTACAGGTCTCTGTAACATAGTATACAAACCCAGCCAGTATGCCTGTAGGACTCTATAACATAGTCTACAAATCCAGCCAGTATGCCTACAGAACTCTGTAACATAGTGTACAAACCCAGCCAGTATGCCTGTAGGACTCTGTAACATAGTCTACAAACCCAGCCAGTATGCCTGTAGGACTCTGTAACATAGTGTACAAACCCATCCAGTATGCCTGTAGGACTCTATAACATAGTCTACAAACCCAGCCAGTATGCCTGTAGGACTCTGTAACATAGTCTACAAACCCAGCCAGTATGCCTGTAGAACTCTATAACATAGTATACAAACCCAGCCAGTATGCCTTCATGTCTCTCTATAACATAGTCTACAAACCCAGCCAGTATGCCTTCATGTCTCTCTATAACATAGTGTACAAACCCAGTCAGTATGCCTGTAGGACTCTATAACATAGTGTACAAACCCAGCCAGTATGCCTGTAGGACTCTGTAACATAGTGTACAAACCCAGCCAGTATGCCTGCATGACTCTATAACATAGTCTACAAACACAGCCAGTATGCCTGTAGGACTCTATAACATAGTCTACAAACACAGCCAGTATGCCTGTAGGACTCTGTAACATAGTGTACAAACCCAGTCAGTATGCCTGCATGTCTCTCTATAACATAGTCTACAAACCCAGCCAGTATGCCTTCATGTCTCTCTATAACATAGTCTACAAACCCAGCCAGTATGCCTGTAGAACTCTGTAACATAGTCTACAAACCCAGCCAGTATGCCTGTAGGACTCTATAACATAGTCTACAAACACAGCCAGTATGCCTGTAGGACTCTGTAACATAGTCTACAAACCCAGCCAGTATGCCTGTAGGACTCTATAACATAGTCTACAAACACAGCCAGTATGCCTGTAGGACTCTGTAATATATTCTACAAACCCAGCCAGTATGCCTGTAGGACTCTGTAACATAGTCTACAAACCCATCCAGTATGCCTGTAGGACTCTGTAACATAGTCTACAAACCCAGCCAGTATACCTGCAGGACTCTGTAACATAGTGTACAAACCCAGCCAGTATGCCTGTAGGACTCTGTAACATAGTCTACAAACCCAGCCAGTATACCTGCAGGACTCTATAACATAGTCTACAAACCCAGCCAGTATGCCTGTAGGACTCTGTAACATAGTCTACAAACCCAGCCAGTATGCCTGTAGGACTCTGTAACATAGTGTACAAACCCAGCCAGTATGCCTGTAGGACTCTGTAACATAGTGTACAAACCCAGCCAGTATGCCTGTAGGACTCTATAACATAGTCTACAAACCCAGCCAGTATGCCTGTAGGACTCTATAACATAGTCTACAAACCCAGCCAGTATGCCTGTAGGACTCTATAACATAGTCTACAAACCCAGCCAGTATGCCTGTAGGACTCTATAACATAGTGTACAAACCCAGCCAGTATGCCTGTAGGACTCTGTAACATAGTGTACAAACCCAGCCAATATGCCTGTAGGACTCTATAACATAGTCTACAAACCCAGCCAGTATGCCTGTAGGACTCTATAACATAGTCTACAAACCCAGCCAGTATGCCTGTAGGACTCTATAACATAGTCTACAAACCCAGCCAGTATACCTGCAGGACTCTGTAACATAGTGTACAAACCCAGCCAATATGCCTGTAGGACTCTGTAACATAGTGTACAAACCCAGCCAGTATGCCTGTAGGACTCTGTAACATAGTGTACAAACCCAGCCAATATGCCTGTAGGACTCTGTAACATAGTGTACAAACCCAGCCAGTATGCCTGTAGGACTCTGTAACATAGTCTACAAACACAGCCAGTATGCCTGTAGGACTCTATAACATAGTCTACAAACCCAGCCAGTATGCCTGTAGGACTCTGTAACATAGTGTACAAACCCAGCCAGTATGCCTGTAGGACTCTGTAACATAGTCTACAAACCCAGCCAGTATGCCTGTAGGACTCTATAACATAGTCTACAAACCCAGTCAGTATGCCAGTAGGACTCTGTAACATAGTGTACAAACCCAGCCAATATGCCTGTAGGACTCTGTAACATAGTGTACAAACCCAGCCAGTATGCCTGTAGGACTCTATAACATAGTCTACAAACCCAGCCAGTATGCCTGTAGGACTCTATAACATAGTCTACAAACCCAGCCAGTATGCCTGTAGGACTCTATAACATAGTCTACAAACCCAGCCAGTATACCTGCAGGACTCTGTAACATAGTGTACAAACCCAGCCAATATGCCTGTAGGACTCTGTAACATAGTGTACAAACCCAGCCAGTATGCCTGTAGGACTCTGTAACATAGTCTACAAACCCAGCCAGTATGCCTGTAGAACTCTATAGAGGTGTGTGGGATGAATGGACGTCACTACAGTCAGTATTGAGGTCAGAACTACAGGAAACAAGCATATTTAATAGATGAGAGCTGTCATATACCTGATGAGTGCTGCTGACGTCATTCCTGACTGCTGCTGTGTGTGTCCTGTCTGGACACTGTATGTGGCTGTGTGGGACACAGTGTGTAGGAGATAGTGTGGGGTAAAGTGGAGAGGACTGCGTCACGCGTGTGTGTGTGTGTGTATGTGTTTGTGTGTGTGTGGGTGTGTGTGTGTGCGTGTGTGTTGGTGTGGGTGTTTATGTGTGTCTGTGTTAGCGCTTCAGTGACCGAATACATTTTCATGTGTGTATGTGAATGTTTATGTTGGGTATGTTGTTCAGTTTGTGCATCAGTTATGACTGTTTCAGTGTGTGTATGTTGTGCAGTTTGTGCATCAGTTATGACTGTTTCAGTGTGTGTATGTTGTTCAGTTTGTGTATCAGTTATGACTGTTTCAGTGTGTGTATGTTGTGCAGTTTGTGCATCAGTTATGACTGTTTCAGTGTGTGTATGTTGTGCAGTTTGTGCATCAGTTATGACTGTTTCAGTGTGTGTATGTTGTTCAGTTTGTGCATCAGTTATGACTGTTTCAGTGTGTGTATGTTGTTCAGTTTGTACATCAGTTATGACTGTTTCAGTGTGTATGTTGTTCAGTTTGTGTATCAGTTATGACTGTTTCAGTGTGTGTATGTTGTTCAGTTTGTGCATCAGTTATGACTGTTTCAGTGTGTATGTGTTGTTCAGTTTGTGCATCAGTTATGACTGTTTCAGTGTGTATGTTGTTCAGTTTGTGCATCAGTTATGACTGTTTCAGTGTGTGTATGTTGTTCAGTTTGTGCATCAGTTATGACTGTTTCAGTGTGTATGTTGTTCAGTTTGTGCATCAGTTATGACTGTTTCAGTGTGTATGTTGTTCAGTTTGTGCATCAGTTATGACTGTTTCAGTGTGTGTATGTTGTTCAGTTTGTGCATCAGTTATGACTGTTTCAGTGTGTATGTTGTGCAGTTTGTGTATCAGTTATGACTGTTTCAGTGTGTGTATGTTGTTCAGTTTGTGCATCAGTTATGACTGTTTCAGTGTGTATGTTGTGCAGTTTGTGTATCAGTTATGACTGTTTCAGTGTGTATGTTGTGCAGTTTGTGTATCAGTTATGACTGTTTCAGTGTGTGTATGTTGTGCAGTTTGTGTATCAGTTATGACTGTTTCAGTGTGTGTATGTGTTGTTCAGTTTGTGCATCAGTTATGACTGTTTCAGTGTGTGTATGTTGTGCAGTTTGTGCATCAGTTATGACTGTTTCAGTGTGTATGTGTTGTTCAGTTTGTGCATCAGTTATGACTGTTTCAGTGTGTGTATGTTGTTCAGTTTGTGTATCAGTTATGACTGTTTCAGTGTGTATGTTGTTCAGTTTGTGCATCAGTTATGACTGTTTCAGTGTGTATGTTGTGCAGTTTGTGCATCAGTTATGACTGTTTCAGTGTGTGTATGTTGTTCAGTTTGTGCATCAGTTCTGACTGTTTCAGTGTGTATGTTGTGCAGTTTGTGTATCAGTTATGACTGTTTCAGTGTGTGTATGTTGTTCAGTTTGTGCATCAGTTATGACTGTTTCAGTGTGTGTATGTTGTGCAGTTTGTTTATCAGTTATGACTGTTTCAGTGTGTATGTTGTTCAGTTTGTGCATCAGTTATGACTGTTTCAGTGTGTGTATGTTGTTCAGTTTGTGTATCAGTTATGACTGTTTCAGTGTGTGTATGTTGTTCAGTTTGTGTATCAGTTATGACTGTTTCAGTGTGTGTATGTTGTTCAGTTTGTGCATCAGTTATGACTGTTTCAGTGTGTATGTTGTGCAGTTTGTGTATCAGTTATGACTGTTTCAGTGTGTGTATGTTGTGCAGTTTGTGCATCAGTTATGACTGTTTCAGTGTGTGTATGTTGTGCAGTTTGTATCAGTTATGACTGTTTCGGTGTATGTATGTTGTTCAGTTTGTACATCAGTTATGACTGTTTCAGTGTGTATGTTGTGCAGTTTGTGTATCAGTTATGACTGTTTCAGTGTGTGTATGTTGTGCAGTTTGTGCATCAGTTATGACTGTTTCAGTGTGTATGTTGTGCAGTTTGTGTATCAGTTATGACTGTTTCAGTGTGTGTATGTTGTGCAGTTTGTGTATCAGTTATGACTGTTTCAGTGTGTGTATGTTGTTCAGTTTGTACATCAGTTATGACTGTTTCAGTGTGTATGTTGTTCAGTTTGTGTATCAGTTATGACTGTTTCAGTGTGTGTATGTTGTTCAGTTTGTGCATCAGTTATGACTGTTTCAGTGTGTATGTGTTGTTCAGTTTGTGCATCAGTTATGACTGTTTCAGTGTGTATGTTGTTCAGTTTGTGCATCAGTTATGACTGTTTCAGTGTGTGTATGTTGTTCAGTTTGTGCATCAGTTATGACTGTTTCAGTGTGTATGTTGTTCAGTTTGTGCATCAGTTATGACTGTTTCAGTGTGTATGTTGTTCAGTTTGTGCATCAGTTATGACTGTTTCAGTGTGTGTATGTTGTTCAGTTTGTGCATCAGTTATGACTGTTTCAGTGTGTATGTTGTGCAGTTTGTGTATCAGTTATGACTGTTTCAGTGTGTGTATGTTGTTCAGTTTGTGCATCAGTTATGACTGTTTCAGTGTGTATGTTGTGCAGTTTGTGTATCAGTTATGACTGTTTCAGTGTGTATGTTGTGCAGTTTGTGTATCAGTTATGACTGTTTCAGTGTGTGTATGTTGTGCAGTTTGTGTATCAGTTATGACTGTTTCAGTGTGTGTATGTGTTGTTCAGTTTGTGCATCAGTTATGACTGTTTCAGTGTGTGTATGTTGTGCAGTTTGTGCATCAGTTATGACTGTTTCAGTGTGTATGTGTTGTTCAGTTTGTGCATCAGTTATGACTGTTTCAGTGTGTGTATGTTGTTCAGTTTGTGTATCAGTTATGACTGTTTCAGTGTGTATGTTGTTCAGTTTGTGCATCAGTTATGACTGTTTCAGTGTGTATGTTGTGCAGTTTGTGCATCAGTTATGACTGTTTCAGTGTGTGTATGTTGTTCAGTTTGTGCATCAGTTCTGACTGTTTCAGTGTGTATGTTGTGCAGTTTGTGTATCAGTTATGACTGTTTCAGTGTGTGTATGTTGTTCAGTTTGTGCATCAGTTATGACTGTTTCAGTGTGTGTATGTTGTGCAGTTTGTTTATCAGTTATGACTGTTTCAGTGTGTATGTTGTTCAGTTTGTGCATCAGTTATGACTGTTTCAGTGTGTGTATGTTGTTCAGTTTGTGTATCAGTTATGACTGTTTCAGTGTGTGTATGTTGTTCAGTTTGTGTATCAGTTATGACTGTTTCAGTGTGTGTATGTTGTTCAGTTTGTGCATCAGTTATGACTGTTTCAGTGTGTATGTTGTGCAGTTTGTGTATCAGTTATGACTGTTTCAGTGTGTGTATGTTGTGCAGTTTGTGCATCAGTTATGACTGTTTCAGTGTGTGTATGTTGTGCAGTTTGTATCAGTTATGACTGTTTCGGTGTATGTATGTTGTTCAGTTTGTACATCAGTTATGACTGTTTCAGTGTGTATGTTGTGCAGTTTGTGTATCAGTTATGACTGTTTCAGTGTGTGTATGTTGTGCAGTTTGTGCATCAGTTATGACTGTTTCAGTGTGTATGTTGTGCAGTTTGTGTATCAGTTATGACTGTTTCAGTGTGTGTATGTTGTGCAGTTTGTGTATCAGTTATGACTGTTTCAGTGTGTGTATGTTGTGCAGTTTGTGTATCAGTTATGACTGTTTCAGTGTGTGTATGTTGTGCAGTTTGTGTATCAGTTATGACTGTTTCAGTGTGTGTATGTGTTGTTCAGTTTGTGCATCAGTTATGACTGTTTCAGTGTGTATGTTGTGCAGTTTGTGTATCAGTTATGACTGTTTCAGTGTGTGTATGTTGTTCAGTTTGTGCATCAGTTATGACTGTTTCAGTGTGTATGTTGTGCAGTTTGTGCATCAGTTATGACTGTTTCAGTGTGTATGTTGTTCAGTTTGTGCATCAGTTATGACTGTTTCAGTGTGTGTATGTTGTTCAGTTTGTGCATCAGTTATGACTGTTTCAGTGTGTATGTTGTTCAGTTTGTGCATCAGTTATGACTGTTTCAGTGTGTGTATGTTGTTCAGTTTGTGTATCAGTTATGACTGTTTCAGTGTGTATGTTGTTCAGTTTGTGCATCAGTTCTGACTGTTTCAGTGTGTATGTGTTGTTCAGTTTGTGTATCAGTTATGACTGTTTCAGTGTGTGTATGTTGTGCAGTTTGTGCATCAGTTATGACTGTTTCAGTGTGTATGTTGTGCAGTTTGTGCATCAGTTATGACTGTTTCAGTGTGTGTATGTTGTGCAGTTTGTGCATCAGTTATGACTGTTTCAGTGTGTATGTTGTTCAGTTTGTGTATCAGTTATGACTGTTTCAGTGTGTGTATGTTGTGCAGTTTGTGTATCAGTTATGACTGTTTCAGTGTGTATGTTGTGCAGTTTGTGCATCAGTTATGACTGTTTCAGTGTGTGTATGTTGTGCAGTTTGTGTATCAGTTATGACTGTTTCAGTGTGTATGTTGTTCAGTTTGTGCATCAGTTATGACTGTTTCAGTGTGTGTATGTTGTGCAGTTTGTGTATCAGTTATGACTGTTTCAGTGTGTATGTGTTGTTCAGTTTGTGCATCAGTTATGACTGTTTCAGTGTGTGTATGTTGTGCAGTTTGTGTATCAGTTATGACTGTTTCAGTGTGTGTATGTTGTTCAGTTTGTGCATCAGTTATGACTGTTTCAGTGTGTGTATGTTGTTCAGTTTGTGTATCAGTTATGACTGTTTCAGTGTGTATGTTGTGCAGTTTGTGCATCAGTTATGACTGTTTCAGTGTGTATGTTGTGCAGTTTGTGCATCAGTTATGACTGTTTCAGTGTGTATGTTGTGCAGTTTGTGCATCAGTTATGACTGTTTCAGTGTGTGTATGTTGTGCAGTTTGTGCATCAGTTCTGACTGTTTCAGTGTGTATGTTGTTCAGTTTGTGTATCAGTTATGACTGTTTCAGTGTGTGTATGTTGTGCAGTTTGTGCATCAGTTATGACTGTTTCAGTGTGTATGTTGTTCAGTTTGTGCATCAGTTATGACTGTTTCAGTGTGTGTATGTTGTGCAGTTTGTGTATCAGTTATGACTGTTTCAGTGTGTATGTTGTTCAGTTTGTGCATCAGTTATGACTGTTTCAGTGTGTATGTTGTTCAGTTTGTGTATCAGTTATGACTGTTTCAGTGTGTATGTTGTGCAGTTTGTGTATCAGTTATGACTGTTTCAGTGTGTGTATGTTGTGCAGTTTGTGCATCAGTTATGACTGTTTCAGTGTGTGTATGTTGTTCAGTTTGTGCATCAGTTATGACTGTTTCAGTGTGTGTATGTTGTTCAGTTTGTGTATCAGTTATGACTGTTTCAGTGTGTGTATGTTGTTCAGTTTGTGTATCAGTTATGACTGTTTCAGTGTGTGTATGTTGTTCAGTTTGTGTATCAGTTATGACTGTTTCAGTGTGTGTATGTTGTGCAGTTTGTGTATCAGTTATGACTGTTTCAGTGTGTATGTTGTTCAGTTTGTGCATCAGTTATGACTGTTTCAGTGTGTGTATGTTGTGCAGTTTGTGTATCAGTTATGACTGTTTCAGTGTGTGTATGTTGTTCAGTTTGTGTATCAGTTATGACTGTTTCAGTGTGTATGTTGTTCAGTTTGTGCATCAGTTATGACTGTTTCAGTGTGTGTATGTTGTTCAGTTTGTGCATCAGTTATGACTGTTTCAGTGTGTATGTTGTTCAGTTTGTGTATCAGTTATGACTGTTTCAGTGTGTATGTTGTTCAGTTTGTGTATCAGTTATGACTGTTTCAGTGTGTGTATGTTGTTCAGTTTGTGTATCAGTTATGACTGTTTCAGTGTGTGTATGTGTTGTTCAGTTTGTGTATCAGTTATGACTGTTTCAGTGTGTATGTTGTTCAGTTTGTGTATCAGTTATGACTGTTTCAGTGTGTGTATGTTGTGCAGTTTGTGCATCAGTTATGACTGTTTCAGTGTGTGTATGTTGTGCAGTTTGTGTATCAGTTATGACTGTTTCAGTGTGTGTATGTTGTTCAGTTTGTGCATCAGTTATGACTGTTTCAGTGTGTGTATGTTGTTCAGTTTGTGTATCAGTTATGACTGTTTCAGTGTGTATGTTGTGCAGTTTGTGCATCAGTTATGACTGTTTCAGTGTGTGTATGTTGTGCAGTTTGTGTATCAGTTATGACTGTTTCAGTGTGTGTATGTTGTTCAGTTTGTGCATCAGTTATGACTGTTTCAGTGTGTGTATGTTGTTCAGTTTGTGTATCAGTTATGACTGTTTCAGTGTGTATGTTGTGCAGTTTGTGCATCAGTTATGACTGTTTCAGTGTGTATGTTGTGCAGTTTGTGCATCAGTTATGACTGTTTCAGTGTGTATGTTGTGCAGTTTGTGCATCAGTTATGACTGTTTCAGTGTGTGTATGTTGTGCAGTTTGTGCATCAGTTCTGACTGTTTCAGTGTGTATGTTGTTCAGTTTGTGTATCAGTTATGACTGTTTCAGTGTGTGTATGTTGTGCAGTTTGTGCATCAGTTATGACTGTTTCAGTGTGTATGTTGTTCAGTTTGTGCATCAGTTATGACTGTTTCAGTGTGTGTATGTTGTGCAGTTTGTGTATCAGTTATGACTGTTTCAGTGTGTATGTTGTTCAGTTTGTGCATCAGTTATGACTGTTTCAGTGTGTATGTTGTTCAGTTTGTGTATCAGTTATGACTGTTTCAGTGTGTATGTTGTGCAGTTTGTGTATCAGTTATGACTGTTTCAGTGTGTGTATGTTGTGCAGTTTGTGCATCAGTTATGACTGTTTCAGTGTGTGTATGTTGTTCAGTTTGTGCATCAGTTATGACTGTTTCAGTGTGTGTATGTTGTTCAGTTTGTGTATCAGTTATGACTGTTTCAGTGTGTGTATGTTGTTCAGTTTGTGTATCAGTTATGACTGTTTCAGTGTGTGTATGTTGTTCAGTTTGTGTATCAGTTATGACTGTTTCAGTGTGTGTATGTTGTGCAGTTTGTGTATCAGTTATGACTGTTTCAGTGTGTATGTTGTTCAGTTTGTGCATCAGTTATGACTGTTTCAGTGTGTGTATGTTGTGCAGTTTGTGTATCAGTTATGACTGTTTCAGTGTGTGTATGTTGTTCAGTTTGTGTATCAGTTATGACTGTTTCAGTGTGTATGTTGTTCAGTTTGTGTATCAGTTATGACTGTTTCAGTGTGTATGTTGTTCAGTTTGTGTATCAGTTATGACTGTTTCAGTGTGTGTATGTTGTGCAGTTTGTGCATCAGTTATGACTGTTTCAGTGTGTGTATGTTGTTCAGTTTGTGCATCAGTTATGACTGTTTCAGTGTGTGTATGTTGTTCAGTTTGTGCATCAGTTATGACTGTTTCAGTGTGTGTATGTTGTGCAGTTTGTGCATCAGTTATGACTGTTTCAGTGTGTATGTTGTTCAGTTTGTGCATCAGTTATGACTGTTTCAGTGTGTGTATGTTGTTCAGTTTGTGCATCAGTTATGACTGTTTCAGTGTGTGTATGTTGTTCAGTTTGTGCATCAGTTATGACTGTTTCAGTGTGTGTATGTTGTGCAGTTTGTGTATCAGTTATGACTGTTTCAGTGTGTGTATGTTGTGCAGTTTGTGCATCAGTTATGACTGTTTCAGTGTGTGTATGCAACAATGAGTGTCTGCAGAGTATGTAAGTTTGTGTGTTTCTATCAATCATACATTATGCATTAAATTTTATACCCATCTTTATAGCTATCTCTCTTTCCCTATCTCTCTTCCAATCATCCTCTCCCTCCCTCTCTCCCTCACCCACACACTCTTCTCTTTTCCTTCCTCCCTTTCTCTGTCTCCCTTTATTCTTCTCTCTTCCTCCCCCATTCTTCCTCTCTCTCTCCCTCTCTCTCTCTCGCTCTCTTTCACACACACACACACACACACACACACACACACACACACACACACACACACACACACACACACACACACACACACACACACACACACACACATTGAAAACATTTATTAACATCCCGCAGAGCAATGTTGTTGTTGTATATCTTCTCATAGCCATACTGGTCATGTTTAATGGAGATGTTTTTATAATGCTTGGTTGGTCCAAACATACCAAGAGGGTATTTCACAATATTAAAACTATTGAAAAACCTTGTGAAGGAAGGAATGTTCTTTATTTTCATAGAATAGAGAATAAATGTAATGAGAGGGAAAGAGAAACAGAGAGAGGATACATTTTTCTCTGTGGGTAAAGGATTAGCATTTGATCACTCATGTTCTCTGTCTCCCTCTCTCTTTCCCTCTACCCCCCCTCTACCTCCCTCTACCTCCCTCTCTCTCTCTCTCTCTCTCTTCTTTCTTTCTCTTTTCTCTATGCATTTCATTCTTTCTTTTTCTCTTTCTCTTTACTTGCTATCTTACCGTAGTTTCCCGTTCCCCAGCACTTTCTCTGGATCACCTGTAACACACCGTTGACCTGCTTCTTCAAAGAATATTTGTTCTTGGACAGATCCACAGGTGTTTTGGCTCTGTTCGAGACCAAGAGTAGGGTCAAGTTGCCCCTAATCATGGTGATTTTCCATTTTGCATTATCATGATGTGACCGGTGACAGTCTTTCATGTTGAAAGTCCAACATCTTGAAAACTTGACTGCTGACATGCAAAATATTTTGGGACGATATCAAAAGTGGACTAATGAAACAAATACCAAAATGTAGTTTTGGAGTGGATTTTCGTTTACGGTTATGTTTGGTGGAGGGGAAGCTGATCCTAGATCTGTAACTTCACCCTGGAGTGTTAGAGACCAGAATGCCAGATGTCAACAAACACAGGACTGAGTAATGTCACTAAATGAGAAACCAACTGTGTACTTAGTGTGTCACTCTACTATCATACTTAGTGTGTCACACTGGAAGACATCTGAGATGCGACCAGTTCCAAAGGCGGAGCTGAATTACTATCGTCCTGTGGCGTTAACATCAGTCGTTGTGAGCATTTGATACTCACACGTCTCAGGTCTCATAAAGACAGAGCCCTTGACTCAATGCAGTTTGTATACAGGAAGAACAGACCAGTGGAGGATGAAATCCTGACGGTGTTGCACAGTGCCGTGACACACCTGGAGAGGCCTCACTCTTATATGCACATCCTTTTCCTGGACTTCTCCTTTGTTTTTAACTGCATGTAGCCTCACCTTGTCTGTGACAAACTCTCCCAACAGGCGGGTGGACCCCACAAGGTAAGACCCTAGACTTACCACCCAGGCAGGTGGACCCCACAAGGTAAGACCCTAGACTTACCACCCAGGCAGGTGGACCCCACAAGGTAAGACCCTAGACTTACCACCCAGGCAGGTGGACCCCACAAGGTAAGACCCTAGACTTACCACCCAGGCTGGTGGACTCCAACCTTGCCACCCAGGCGGGTGGACCACCACCTGGTGGACCCCAGCCTTACCACCCAGGCGGGTGGACCCCAACCTTACCACCCAGGCTGGTGGACCACCACCTGGTGGACCCCAACCTTACCATCCAGGCGGGTGGACCACCACCTGGTGGACCCCAGCCTTACCACCCAGGCAGGTGGACCACCACCTGGTGGACTCCAACCTTACCACCCAGGCTGGTGGACCACCACCTGGTGGACCCCAACCTTACCATCCAGGCGGGTGGACCACCACCTGGTGGACCCCAGCCTTACCACCCAGGCAGGTGGACCACCACCTGGTGGACCCCAACCTTACCATCCAGGCGGGTGGACCACCACCTGGTGGACCCCAACCTTACCACCCAGCCAGGGGTGGACCACCACCTGGTGGACCCCAACCTTACCACCCAGGTGGGTGGACCAACACCTGGTGGACCCCAGCCTTACCACCCAGGCAGGTGGACCACCACCTGGTGGACCCCAGCCTTACCACCCAGGCAGGTGGACCACCACCTGGTGGACTCCAACCTTGCCACCCAGGCGGGTGGACCACCACCTGGTGGACCCCAGCCTTACCACCCAGGCGGGTGGACCCCAACCTTACCACCCAGGCAGGTGGACCACCACCTGGTGGACCCTAGCCTTACCTTGTGGATGCTGGACTTCCTGCTGAACAGGGGGCTGTCACGTTACACCATCCCTATCTTACATCCCTATCTTACTACACCATCCCTATCCACAATGTCCTAGCAGAACTTACACCATCCCCATCCCTATCCACAATGTCCTAGCAGAACTTACACCATCCCCATCCCTATCCACAATGTCCTAGCAGAACTTACACCATCCCCATCTCTATCCACAATGTCCTAGGACAGATGTAGGATGCTGAACAGTGGGACATAGGACATATGTAGGCTGCTGAACAGTGAGACATAGGACAGATGTAGGATGCTGAACAGTGGGACATAGGACAGATATAGGATGCTGAACAGTGGGACATAGAACAGACGTAGGATGCTGAACAGTGGGACATAGGTCAGATGTAGGATGCTGAACAGTGGGACAGTGGGACAGTGGTTGCGTTAGTGTATTTGTATGCTGACGTCATGAAATGAATGTAACTGGACAATGAAGTATATCGTATCGTATACATTATACAGTAGGCTATGGTATAATACACAGCAAGATCAGCTCAGTATATGTACTACTTAAATAACTGAGGTATTATTCACTTTTACTGATAAGAAAAGAGTGACCAACTACACCCTATTTCATAATCACACAGCATTGACATCCGGGGCTTGACACACACACATGCACACACACACGCATGCACACACACACACACACACACACGTACACACACACACACACACACACACACACACACACACACACACACACACACACACACACACACACACACACACACACACACACACACACACACACGTACACACACACACACACACACACACACACACACACACACACACACACACACACACACACACACACACACACACACACACACACAAAGCCTATAATCAAACATTCACCTGAGTACCATTTGAGGAAGGCCTGATAAGGTAGCAGAGGAAGTGGCAAACAGTCTACACCCTTCTCTGCATTCCTACAGTACCGTGGCCCTGTCAGAGCAGTCCAGACTTTACAGGGGATCACATACAGGAGTATCAGATACAGGAGGATCACATACAGGAAGAGGAGAGGAAGAGAAGAAGACAGAAGCCTGAGGAGACTGACAGTGTCAGAGAGAGGTGTGACAAGTAGAGAATTTTTTTTTTTGAGTCAAGTCAGGGAGAGGAGGCAGGGGGAGCTCAGAGAGAGAGCTGTCCAAAGAAGTGGAAGAGAGATCAAAGTGCAAAGAGATCAACAGTGAAAAAAAACTCGGTGAGAAAACAAAAAATAGACATCTACAATCGGAGTTTGAGTAGGTAAAAGGTAGAACCACCGTACAGTACTGTACTTGACAGCCGGATTTGACCAGAACTAGCATCGCCATGGTGACCCTGGACACGCGGACCCTGACGGTGCCCGTGGGCATCGTGAGAATGCTGGAGGTGGTCCTCACCTGTATCTCCTTCAGCCTGGTGGCCTCGGTGGGTCACTTCGGCTCATCCTACTGGGCCTGGTGCATGTTCACCTGGGTCTTCTGTTGCTTCGTCACCCTCCTCATCCTCATCATGGAGTTTACCACCCTCAATGTCCGGGTGCCCATCTCCTGGGACGACTTCACCACCGCCTTTGCCATGCTGTCCACGCTCATGGTGGGTAACGTCCACGTTGTCTTTTGTCTGTGGGTTAGACTATAAGGGGTAGAATCCAGATAACATACCTAAATATTAGTGTTAATGTGTGACAGTTACATTTGAGACAATATAAGCATTGAAAACTAGAGTAGATATGGATGTGTGTAGTTTACTTTTGTGTAATTGTAAATCAATTAAAAGGCGATTTTTGGGAAATTACACATCAATCTTCCCTGCCATAGATTAGACTTCTGTTCGAGGAGGTGTACTTGTACATCACACTGCTTCATG
This sequence comes from Oncorhynchus mykiss, assembly GCF_013265735.2. Classification (NCBI taxonomy): domain Eukaryota; kingdom Metazoa; phylum Chordata; class Actinopteri; order Salmoniformes; family Salmonidae; genus Oncorhynchus; species Oncorhynchus mykiss. Next base: position 58,050,349 of record NC_048577.1, read on the forward strand.
CATCAGAAACAGGAGTTAGGTTCCAGCACCTACGGGCCGTTCTGGCCAAGATAAGGCTACTTACTTTTTTATAAATATATTTTGCCCTTATATAGTGAGTATCAGCCCTGGACCTTGATCAGACAGTTGTTGTTATCATACGGTACATGAACAAAGTGGTTAAATGAAATATTTTAGTACCACTTAGAGTTGTTGGTCGATCCAATAATGGCAGCAATCGCTAGTCGTGTGCATACATTTACTCTCACACTAATTGCGAATGAACTTATACTGAGACATAGACGCCAGCAGATACTGATGTAGTAATAGTCATTTCTAATTGCTAGTTCCACTGAACTAGAACAAGTTATTGATCAAAGTGATGATCTCATCTTCAGTATGTCACAACAGCAAGGCAGCTAATCTATCTTTTTCTCTAGTGTAGTCCATATATCACCTCTAGTCAGATCAGTGAGAAAATTGGATAAATGCAATTAAAGGAAAGGCTTTAACCATTAATAAGGTGTGCGTTGGAGTTCCTGTAGCTTTGCCAATATTTTGGAATGGTTTATTGAGTAGGAGCTACATTGGTAGTAGATTAAGTAGAAGTATCAGGTGATACGCATAGAACTTTGACAACTTTAATGAGTCAATTAAGTCCACTGACATTCCATATTGTCTTCAAACTCTGATGTTGTTTATTCAATTCCATTGCTGTTATTCATCCACCATCATCATCTATTGTCTTGGGCTTTAACAGGTGCTGGCTGCCTCCATCATCTACCCCACCTTCTTCACGTGTGTCTCCTGCGGGAAGCAGATCGCCGCCACCGTCATTTCCTGTCTGGCCTTCCTCTTGTACGCCACGGAGGTGGGCCTGATCCGGGCCAAACCCGGCGAGATCAGCGGCTTCCTCTCCACCGTCCCGGGCCTCCTCAAGGTCCTCGAGGCCTTCGTGGCCTGCATCATCTTCATCTCTCTGGACCATGGCTTCTACTCGCGGTTCCCAGGGCTCCAGTGGTGCGTGGCGGTCTATTCGCTATGTTTCATCTTCGCCCTCATCATCATCCTCTTTACTATCTGCCGCATGCTGTCGCTCTTCCCGTTCCCGTTCGACAAGGTGCTGACGGGCTACAACGTGCTGGCCGTGCTGATGTACATGACGTGCGTGGTGATATGGCCTCTCTATAGCTTCCAGAACAACCACAGCAGACCCAGCGGGTGTGGCCGCAACTGCTACTGGGATAACCAGGTTGTAGTGGCGTTCATGACCTGTTTCAACCTTGTGGTTTACATTGTGGACACGGTCTACTCTTTCAGGCTGGTGTTCTTCGTCACTCCGGCTTAGGACAAAGGTCAAAGGTCACCCACCTTACCCAACCTGAGAACTGGCCCTGAAACACAGTGCCGGATCTTAAACAATAGACTGAACTTTGCTTTTTTATAAATACAGCAACCTGTAACCATGCTGTTTTTTTGGAACACTAATTGGTATTGGGAGAACGTCTCTGTATGGTGGATAATAACCGTTTTACTGGGCAAGATTACATTGTGAATGATAATGCTTGTTCATGGATGAAATGGGGTTATAATACTGCTAGCAATTCACAAAACATGAGGTGGATAAGAATGTTCTGAATGCTTGGATCCGTACGTAGATTCAATGTATATTTTGTCTTCCCGTCTTTAAAATACACAAGGAACTATGCAGTGCGCCCTACGCAGTCCACATGGGCTGTAATCAAAGTGAATAGAAAGATCAAAGAGCTGTTCTTGATATGTTCATTTTATTCTCATATTCTGTTCTCCATTTCATCTCTGTCTCTCTGGCCTTGATTCAATCAGTTCATAGTTAACCACCGACAACCCGCAACTGCATAGCAGATCATTGGTTTTACTGATTTGACAGCTCCAACGATGTTACACCTTTGTCATGGCCCAAATAAAAACAGATCTGCTATGCAGTTGTCGGCTATCACAGCTCTCCCTCTCTCTCTCTCTCTCTCTCTCTCTCTCTCTCTTTCTCTCTCTCTCCCCTGTACCTACTCTAATCCTGACAAACATGCAATCCAGACAGATATGACAGAATTCAGCTCAAACATGAATCCGAATGAGTAAAACATAACTATTGACATTTAGCTGACGTGACCAAATTGTTTTAATAATGTTATATAACAATAAAATAAAGAAAACATTTGCTTAACACCTCTCTTTCTACAACACTGTTAAAGGACATTCAGCAACGCTCCCTCCCTCTCCCTGTTTGCTAGGGTGTGTCTGCTATGAGAGGCCCATTGGATGAAATGGCATGGGATGTCGAGGTCCAGCCCAGGGCTTTGCTTTCATGTCTCTTTCTGTGTTTGCTGAGTGCGGCGGGGAAGCCGACAGCGAGATAAGTCTCAACCACACTCCGCTCCGTCCCACCTGGATGACATCACTCTCTTACACAGGCAGCATCTGAATCCCTCACGGACCGTGGCTTACCACAGGTTCGATTTGATAGGGAACATATTGGGCCATTCTGAGGCTGCTAAACTAATGATCATTTCTAAAAAGACAGCAGAATAATTGTGGTTGGTGATCTGATTATGGTGATGATGTCAAGGTCTCTCATGCCCACACTTTGTTTTGTGATACACATGGCAGGGGTTATTCCTTCCTTCATGAGAGAAATTAAGTTAAGTGACGAATTAAGAATCATTGTTCCAAAACCGAAGCCAACAGAATGATGGAGGTTCCTGATCTGATTATGGTAATGAAGTCAAGGTCTTTTATGTCCACGTCTTTTCTTCTGTCTTGCAACCTTTGACAGGGATTATTGATTTGTTCAAAAGAGAAATGAAGTTATGTTGCTGCTGTCTCCTTGGCACAGATCAAGAGGGAGGTAAAAGTGAAAAATGGATGAGGCAGATATAGAGAGAGGGAGAAGGGAGAGTGGGAGAGAACGAGAGAGAAATAGAGATAGAGAAGAGGGAGAGGGAGATAGAAGGAGAAGTATATAGAGAGAGGAGAAGGAGGAAGAATATGAGGGTATATAACAGTGAGAGGGAGTTAGGCAATGCACTGACAATATTTAAAGGGATCATTGTCCTTCAGTTGAGACAGCTGCTGCTGTTGACACAACCATGCAATCTCCATAGACAAACATTGGAGTCAATTAATCAAAACAATTGTACATCTCGGTGAACTCATTTTTCATTATTGTGTTAAACTGCCCTAGTGGCACCAGTGAATCCAAATGTAATACATTTTGTAAATGATTCCAAAAATCATTTAGAGTGTTACATTCAAAGTTGGTATGGTACACTCTGAACTGGGGCAGTAGTATGCATATAAGTAAGTAAGCATTTCACGGTAAGGTCTACACTTGTTGTATTCGGCGCATGTGACAAATAAAGTTTGATTTGATATCATATTATCTTTATCAACCAGAACACTATTCGATTTCCATTTTCAGTGGAAACAGAATAGTTCCTCTACAAATCCTTTGCCTACCACTCCTCCCCCTTCCCTCCATCTCTTTCTCTCCCTTTCTCAAGAACATGGATGAGGATATTAGTCAATAGCCATCAAGTGTCAAAAAAGAGCTTAAGTCAAGTTAGGAACATTAAACTGAACAAACGTGAGGTTAATTCGCAAGCCTGGGTTTCCCTGGTTGGGGATGTGCACTTGGACCAGAGCTGGGTGCAAATAGTATCAGAAATCTTTCAAATGCTATAGTTGTGCTTGATTGAGCTTACCTGACACAATGGATCTAATAGAATAGTCCCAAAGGTGCGAACCCCACTGTCTTTCCAAGTAGACTCAATCAAAGTATTTTGAAGATTTCAAATCTTACTTGAACCCAGGTTTGATATGGTCCCACTCCCAGGGATTGGGTCAGTATTGAAGTTTACCTTTGACAGAGACCAGAGTCCATCATGTGTGGTGTGGGCGAGCCAGATAAGACTGGGTCGTAAAACGTGCAATTAAGCCAAGAGAGGGAAGGATACACCATAGAAATAGAATGAACAGAACGGGCTTGGAACCTCTAAACTCATGGGTACACTCGCAAAGGCTGCCTGGTATTGTGATGCAATTATTTCCAAGGTAATTATTTCCAAGGTAATTATTTCCAAGGTAATTATTTCTAAGGTAATTATTTCCAAGGTAATTATTTTCAAGGTAATTATTTCCAAGAATGTTAGTTGAAATGTTTTTTTAATTAACCTTCATTTAACTAGGCAAATCAGTTAAGAACAAATTCACAATGACAGCCTAGGAACAGTGGGTTAACTGCCTTGTTCAGGGGCAGAACAACAGATTTTTACCTTGACACCTCGGGGATTTGATCTACCAACCTTTCGGTTATAGGATTAGCATTGAAAACATGACCAGAGGTGGGGAAATCATGTTATAAAGTGGCTGTAGATAACTTTAAAAACGTTTAAATGAATAAAATGACAGTAAAACAGTTCATCTATTTGTTTGCTGAGTAATAGTCTGAAATTCACTTCCGTTGTATTTATTTTCCCCTTTGATGGTGAACTTTCTGTACTGTTACCATTCTCTCCCAGTCATTTTCATTCAGGCGCTGGTGCAATGAATTTGTTTATTTTAGAATGCTTTTGCATTTAATTATTAAGCTATCTTAACCTCTGTTATCTTCAACCTAGCCTATGAGTACACTCGCAATGGCCGCAATCATTGACATGAATGAGGAGGCCCGTTCTATTCACTCTATTTCTATGGGCTACACACCATCATAAACACAGGAGGAGTTTGGCTCGACACAGGCATGCTCTGGTCTCCACAGCATGGGGAAGGAGACTTGGATAAGGCAGGAATGAGAGAAGGTCTTACCTCCCTTGAAATTGTAGTGCTTTACTGGAAGGTCCTTAGTCGGCAGGGGAATGCACAGAGAGACAAAGACGGTAGGAGAGTTAGGAGGAGTGGAGATGTCAATGTGACACAGTGGAGAAAAGAAAGTGACGCAGCAGAACATTACTGGGTGAGCTTCCATGAAGAGGAGAATGTAAGTCTTTAAGAGGCAACAGTAAATGAACACAGTTAATTGAATCAGTGATTCATTCAAATGTGAAATATGTGAGAGAGGAATATGAAAGAGAGAGGAAAAAGAGAAACTTTAGCCAAACAAAAAGTCAAGGAGTGAACAGTCACCCAGAGTCCCTAGATAGGTCCTTCAACAGTATCTCATCATGGTGAACCTGGACCTGAGGTCTCTCACCCTGCCGGTGGGCATCATCCGTATGTTGGAGGTGGTCCTCACCTGTGTCTCCTTCAGTCTGGTGGCCTCGGCAGGCCATGTGCTCTCCACACACTGGGACTGGTGCATGTTCACCTGGTGCTTCTGCTGCTTCTTCTCCCTCTTCATCCTCATCATGGAGTTCACCCGCTTCAGTGCCAAGGTGGGGGATGTTTACTGTCTGGATTTGATGGAATAGATTGGTGGGAGGGGAATTTGTGGCTCACGTGTATCGTAGCTTATGTGTATCTGTCTTATATATTTCTAATGTCTATTTCTATTGTAAAGCAGTAGTAGCAGTTGCACATTTTTCAGGAAAACATATTTTTCAGGAAAACTCTTGGCCCTAGACATAACCTTTCCTCACATCTCCCCTCCTCATCATCTCAAGGTGCCCATCTCCTGGGATGACTTCACCACGGCCTTCGCCGTGCTGGCCGCACTAATGTGTTTCACCTCCTCCGTCATCTACCCCACCTTCTTCACCTGCCCCACCTGCTACCGCCAGATTGCCGCCACCGTCAGCTCCCTACTCTGTTTCGGAGTGTACGTCGGCGAGGTGGTGTTGGCCCGCCTCCGGCCCGGTGGTGAGATCAGTGGCTTCCTGTCCACTGTCCCGGGCCTCCTGAAGATCCTGGAAACTGTGCTGGCCTGTATTATCTTTACGTCGCTGGATCCGGCAAGGTTTCTGTTTCATCCGGGACTGCAGTGGTGCGTGGCGGTTTATTCCCTCTGCTTCATCTTCGCACTCGTCATCATCTTCCTCACCGTCGGTCAGCTGCTGTCGCTCTTCCCCTTCTCGTTTGACAAACTGCTCACGGTCTATAATATTCTGGCCACCATGATGTACATGACTGCCACGGTCATCTGGCCGCTGTATAGTTTCGAGAACAACCCCCGGCCCGTTCCGTGTTCCCCCTGTCCCTGGGACAATCTGGTTGTGGTGACGTTCATGACCGTGATCAACCTGGTGATCTATATTTTGGATACGATCTACTCGATAAAGGTGGTCTTCTTCACATTGGATGAGGAATAGGCCAGATTCTCAGGAACCTTGACTCCAACTTTTCCAGAACCGGTCAATGACTGACACACTATCATATTGCATGGAGAAAATACTGTTTACTGAATAAGAAACTCCAGCACGCTGGTAATCTTGATTCTCCACATATGGTTGAAAAGATCCATTTCATTTCTAGAGAATGAAGAGTTTATTTTCAAATCAATGACTGAGAGCTTGGAAGAAGAACATTTGCAGAACGTTGGCAGAACATTTGCTGATGTCTTTTGCCTCAGACATGTGGAAGATATTTAGTTATTCCTATAACACTGTAAATGAACTCTTATTGCAGATGAGGATTCTACAGGCAAGGACACACTGTTTATCACTTGTAGCTATTAAAGTGTGCAGTAGGAAGCTGAGTTAATGATTGATCGTATCGATTTCATAGAAATTAAAAATACAGAACTTTGGATCCTGATGCAAATACAATATGAATGTCTAATCTGGCAACATGGTATGTATAACCTAAAACCTAGTTCCTTTGGGCCAAAGGCACTAGCAGCAATATAGATTCTGCCAATTGCAAAGGATTTGTGATCTTATATTCATGTTGACCACTTCTTTCTTGGTTGTTAGACATGTTCTCTTGTTGTACTGCTAGTTGGCTCACTAACTGCCAGATAGTTGATTACCTGCTGAAGTGCTATGTGGACTGCACACTATAAACAAATGGTTCTACAGTATATAGTGCCAAATAATAGTAATTTGGCTCATAATGATAGTGTATCCTATTTTGGTACTATATAGAACCCTTTTTTGAAGGTATATTTATATACCTAGGTATATATTTATTCTGGTTAGACATATACTGTTAAAATTCCATAGGTGTCGTTGAATCAGGTGTGATAGCTCTGGAACAGCTGGGGGGCTCTGAGGAGAGAATTGAGAACTGCTGGTTTAGGTATTTTTAAAAGACTGGAGTTGGAAGGGGACTCAACTCAAGAACTGATCTTTCATTATGATGTTGACCTTTTCTTACAAGCCCATAGAATAGGGAGAGGTAATCAGATAAAGTTTGTGTACAGGACAGGGGACCTTCTCCATTGAAGTGTACCATCTTTCAGATGCAGACATAGGGTGCATTCAAAATGTTCAGTAGTGCACTATATAGGGAATAGGGTGCCATTTCGGAAGCATCCATAGACATTTCATTCTGTCTGCTTTTGAATGGGCTTGACGATTATATCCTCAAATTCATGAAAACACAGTCATGTAAGATATATAAAAACTGATATTCGTGTTTGTGGATTAATTTACTTCTGCTAGATGCCTTTCATTAACCTCTATGGGATCGGTGACCCACCCTCAGGACGGTTGAGCTAACGTGCGCTAATGTGATTAGCATGACATTGTAAGTAACAAGAACATTTCCCAGGACATAGACATATCTTATATGGGCTGAAAGCTTAAATTATTGTTAATCTAACTGCACTGTCCAATTTACAGTAGCTATTACAGTGAAATAATACCATGCTATTGTTTGAGTGCACAGTTATGTACTTGAAAATGTATCAATAAACCAGTTAGGCACATTTGGGCAGACTTGATACAACATTTTGAACAGTAATGCAATGGTTCATTTGATCAGTCTAAAACTTTGCACATGCACTGCTGCCGTCTAGTGGCCAAAATCTAAAGGGCGCCTGGACTCCTAAGTTATATGATGGCCTTTCTCTTGCATTTCAAAGTTGATGGGACAAACAAATTTGAAAACTCATGTTTTTTCTTTGTATTATCTTTTACCAGATCTAATGTGTTATATTCTCCTAAATTAATTTCACATTTCCATAAACTTCAAAGTGTTTCCTTTCAAATATGCATATCCTTGCTTCAGGTCCTGAGCTACAGGCAGTTAGATTTGGGTATGTCATTTTAGGCAAAAATTTAAAACAATTTGCCTACAAAATACTTGCACAGCGTATAGCAATGATTGACAACCAAAATCTACGGCAACATGCTAACAATAGAGATGTGTGAATGATTAATGACACACATGAACCTTTGTTCCCTCTCAGCTCACTGTATGATTGAACCAGAGAGTGTTGGACAAGGGCTGTGCAACTCAAACAAATGTTCAGATATATATAGATTGTGTAAAATGTATCATTAAGAAAAGGGAATCGTGTCCGTTCTTGTCAATGTCTATCCGCAACAGTCCTACTGGATCACGTCATTCGTTACACTCCCTGGTGTGATCATGTTAATCATTACCCAAAGGTTGTGTTGATGTGGGTTGCTAGGCTGTGTTGCCATTTGTAGTTTATGACTCAATAACAATAGACCTACGGATCAACGTAACCAACTTGAAAATAGCAGAAGTGATACTGTATTTTGCTCAATAAAAAGAAGTGACAGATTTCACAGTTGTAACTTCTGTCTGCTGAAGCGTGAGCTAAATAGTGGCTCAATCACATGACTGAGAATAAAAAAAGCAGACTCTCATTGTACTTCTGAAAAGTTTCATTAAGTTTGATGTATAAACCAGTCTGGAGCGAAGATAGATTTTAAATATATGTCATTAGAGAGAAAAGGGCTTGTCCTTGCAGCATTGTCTATTGTCAAATAAAAAATGATTTGTCATATGCACAGGATTCAGTGAAATGTAAACAGTACAGTGAAATGCTTGCAAGCTCTCCTGTCAGCTATTGTTGTTCTTCTGAATTGACAAAGACTGAGTTTTTTTCAGTTGTTGCTGTGTTTGAGCCGCTACAGTTAGTTTACATGCAAAATGTTGGGGAAGTGAGGTTTTGTGGTTTGTGCATAATGTGACTGACCGGACTCTACCTTGGATAATTTCTACAGAAGGCTACTCCGAATGACAAAGAGCAGGTAATAGTCCTAGGAAGTAAAAAGTTAGCAAAACTATGAGGTACTTAAGTTGGGACTAAAGACTTATGATTTATGGATACACTTCATTTCTCATAACTATGGACACACTTTCAAGGGGCATACTTGGACATCAGATATGCAAACAAAGTTTAAAATATTTCAAAGAATATGTTCACAGAATCCTGCTGTCTGGCTGGAAAAAGTAATTTTTTACAGATCTATTTCTTTAGAAATACGATCAAGTTCACAATACATGACAGTCAAACAACTGGGCCTGCAGCCAAGGACCAAGGGTCAGTGGCAGCCAATAAATGATGATATCATATATAATCAGACCTGCCTGCAGGCTATTTCAAGAGAGAAATTGAAACTAAATGTGGTGCCATATTTCCTCTGGCCTCTCTTTCTCTCCTCTTTGGTCTGTCCTTTCTCTCCTCTTTGATCTGTCCTTTCTCTCCTCTTTGATCTGTCCTTTCTCTCCTCTTTGGTCTGTCTTTTCTCTCCTCTTTGATCTGTCCTTTCTCTCCTCTTTGGTCTGTCCTTTCTCTCCTCTTTGGTCTGTCCTTTCTCTCCTCTTTGGTCTGTCCTTTCTCTCCTCTTTGGTCTGTCCTTATCTCCTCTTTGGTCTGTCCTTTCTCTCCTCTTTGGTCTGTCCTTTCTCTCCTCTTTGGTCTGTCCTTTCTCTCCTCTTTGGTCTGTCCTTTCTCTTCTCTTTGGTCTGCCCTTTCTCTCCTCTTTGGTCTGTCCTTTCTCTCCTCTTCGGTCTGTCCTTTCTCTCCTCTTTGGTCTGTCCTTTCTCTCCTCTTTGGTCCGTCCTTTCTCTCCTCTTTGGTCTATCCTTTCTCTCCTCTTCGGTCTGTCCTTTCGCTCCTTTTTGGTCTGTCCTTTCTCTCCTCTTTGGTCTGTCCTTTCTCTCCTTTTTGGTTCGTCATTTCGCTCCTCTTTGGTCCTGAGCACACTTGTCAATGGAAACTTTGATTCATGTATACATTACACTGTGAACAGCAGCTCTGATACCTCCATGGGACCAGGTTGATGCAAATAAATCAGCTTCGTGTCCGGAATTCTCTTTGTCTGTCTGGGACGTTGGGTGTGGGGGAGGCAGGTGTGCAAAGAAAAAACCTAGCATCTCCAAAAAGTCCATTTGCAGTTGTTTTCAGATCTAATACCATTGAGTCTTGGAAGTTGACACTGTGTTTCGGATGTTTTTAATTGATCCTTGAGCCATAAAACATTTACAACATATGCATGGCAATGACTACTTTCAATTTATGTAAAATAATCCAAATTGACAAAAATGTAGATAGAAGGGTTTTCAGGGCAGCCCTTGGTGTGTAGGGATAGACTTATGCTGGGGCATTTTACATGGGTAAGGGAGTTGCCTGAACCTTTGGACACAAAGGAGGTCATAGGTTGAGAGAAAACTGACTGTCCCTTGCTGCCTGGGACTGACTGTCCCTTGCTGCCTGTGTGTTCTGAGTGAACCTGTCCAGCATAATCAAGGTTGGGGAGGAATGGATTACATGTAATCTGTTACATATAATCCATATGCACATACAGTGTAGGAAAGTATTCACTTTTCCACAGTATTCACTTTTACAGCCTTATTCTAAAATTGATTCAATTGTTTCCCCCTCATCAATCTACACACAATACTCCATAATGACAAAGCAAAAACAGGTAAAATAATTTTTTTGCAACATTATATATGTATAAAAAAAACATAAATATCACCGTTATCATAAGTATTCAGACCTTTTACTCAGTACTTAGTTGAAGCACCTTTGGCAGCGATTACAGCCTCAAGTCTTTTTGCGTATGACACTACAAGCTTGGCACACCTGTATCTGGGGAGTTTCTCCCATTCTTCTCTGCAGATCCTCTTGGCTCTGTGGGTCATTGTCCTGTTGGAAGGTGAACCTTTGCCCCAGTCTGAGGTCCTGAGCGCTCTGGAGCAGGTTTTCATCAAGGATCTCTCTGTACTTTGCTCCGTTCATCTTTCCCTCGATCCTGACTATTTTCCCAGTCCCCACACCATGATGCTGCCACCACCATGCTTTACCGTAGGGATGGTGCCAGGTTTTCTCCAGGCGTGACGCTTGGCATTCAGGTCAAAGAGTTCAATCTTGGTTGCATCAGACCAGAGAATCTTGTTTCTCATCGTCTTAGAGTCCTTTAGGTGCCTTTTGGCAAACTTCAAGCGGGCTGACATTTGCCTTTTACTGAGGAGTGGCTTCCGTTTGGCCACTCTACCTTTAAGGCCTGATTGGTGGAATGCTGCAGAGATGGTTGTCCTTCTGGAAGGTTCTCCCATCACCACAGAGGAACTCTGGAGCTCTGTCAGAGTAACCATCGGGTTCTTGGTCACCTCCCTGACCAAGGCCCTTCTCCCCCGATTGCTCAGTTTGGCCGGGCGACCAGCTCTAGGAAGAGTCTTGGTGGTTCCAAACTTCTTCCATTTAAGAATGATGGAGGCCACTGTGTTCTTGGGGACCTTCAATGCTGCATAAATGTTTTCATACCCTTCCCCAGATCTCGACACAATCCTGTCTCGGAGCTCTACGAATAATTCCTTTGGCCTCACGGCTTGTGTTTTGCTCTGACATGCACAGTCAACTGTGGGACCTTACACAGACAGTGTGCCTTTCTAAATCATGTCCAATCAATTGAATTTACCACCGGTGTACTCCAATCAAGTTGTAGAAACATCTCAAGAATGATCAATGGAAACAGGATGCACCTGAGCTCAATTTCAAGTCTCATAGCAAAGGGTCTGAATGATTATGTAAATAAGGTATTTCTAAAAACCTGTTTTCGTTTGTCATTATGGGTTATTGTGTGTAGATTGATGAGGAAACGTTTTTATTTAATCTATTTTAGAAAACGGCTGTAATGTAACAAAATGTGGAAAAAGTCAAAGGGTCTGAATATTTTCTGAGTGCACTGTATGCACATATTACATGTAACAGATTACAGAAAAACTGTAACTGTAATCTGTCACGTTATCAGCTAAATTATTGTAATCAGATTACAAATACTTTTGAAAAACTAGAAGATTTCTTCTAGGATTACTTTAAAATTCAGAAACGATGTCTCTGAAAACATACATTATGACACCTTTCTGTTTTCTCGATGATACTCAAATCATCATTGAAAAAAGGTGCAAAATTAAGTTTGGTTCCGCCTGAGCGAGTCTGACCACAAGTCAGAGACCACTATGATGACTCACCAAATGCATTTTATAGATTGTTTCAACACCATTGTGCCCACCATCACTATGCTAAGGACCCTGGGATTAAAAACCTCCCTCTGCAACTGGATCCTGGACTTCCTGATCAGCTGCCCCCAGGTGGTGAGGGTAGGCAACAAAACATCCGCCATGCTGATTCTCAACACAGGGCTGATCGTGGACTACAGGAAGGCCCGATCCACATCGATGGGGCTGTTGTGGAGCAGATTGTGAGCTTCAAGTTCCTCGGTGTCCACAACACTAAGGAACTATCATGGTCCACACACTTCAACACAGTCGTGAAGAGGGCACGACCACACCTCTTCCCCCTCATAAGGCTGAAAAGATTCAGCATGGGCCCTCAGATCCTCAACAAGTTATATAGCTGCGCCATTGACAGCATCTTGCCTGGCTGCATCACCGCTTGGTATGGCAACTGCTTGGCATCCGACCGCAAGACGCTACAGAGGGTAGTGCGTAGGGCCCAGACATCACTGGGGCCGATATCCCTGCCACCCAGGACCTCTTACCAAGCGGTGTAAATGAAGGTCCTAAAATTGTCAAAGACTCCTGCCACCGAAGTTATAGACTTTTCTCTCTGCTACTGCATGGCAAGCGGTACAATGCTTACATGTGGTTTCCAAAGCATGTGACAAGTAACATTTTATTTGATTCATTTAGCTATTTGCGCCTTAAAGATTTTGGTTGTTTTGTATGGCTGTTCACAAATGTACAGTATGTGTGTATTTTAACCTAATAATGGTTGAATTGAAGAACATTAAGCTGCCTATCAATCATTGCTTTTGCGACCAGTGGACAGCCAGTGAAAACAGTGCAACAACTTCATAGTGAAGATCCCAGCCTATGGAACACAAGGTTGAGTCAATTCCTCCCTTCTAAACTCCTCCATGGTATTGTGCTCCACACACTGTCAGAAACAAGTTTCATTGACAAAGACCACGAGTGTGGCTTTTATTGCTCAATCTAATGAATGCTGATTCAAAAATAATGTCCCTAGGCCTAATGGACACATGCTCAAACTCACACATGCACTTTTGATAGATTTAAAGTGTCACCAACAAAAATGTAAACAATAGGCCGATAACAAATGTGGGATTCATTTTTCACAAGCAAATATAACTTTTTGGTAGTTCTCAAAGCCTGCCATTCCATGAGAGTAGAATTTATTTTTCAACAAAGCAATTAGCCCAATCAGTCAATCAAGGGGTATTAAATAAGGCTTTATTTTCTATAGTAAAGATATACCCTAATATAACCTACATAACCCGTAAGGAAAAATGCAACATCAATTTAAGGTCAGCTATGTAAACTCTAACATTGATTTATCCTGCAAAATATGTTGTTCAATTGATAATATTCATTTTTCTCTTCTTCGAATATCTCAAGGGGAAAGTAATCTGAAAGTAACTGAAAGTAATCAGATTACGTTACTGAGTTTGGGTAATCCAAAAGTTACGTTACTGATTACAATTTTGGACAGGTAACTAATAATTGTAACGGATAACATTTATACAGTAACCTACCCAACCCTGAGCATAATCAAATAGTTGTTGACTTTACCTCCCTGGAATTATAGCGGAAGAGGCTGTGTTGGTGTCCTCCAATGACTTAAGAGTTTGAGAGCCAGCTATGCAGCAGAGAGGTGGTCTTGCTTTGCAAGAAGAATGATTTTAATCCTGTTTACATGGACACATCTGAAATCAGCCTACCTGATGGAACTTAAATAAATGCACAAAATGATTTCCAAGATGCATATTTTCAGTTTTTCTGAACTCACTTCACTCACCCATAAGAGTGGGGCTTGTGCTGCTGGAACACCACTTACGCTGTTAACATGTCCTAATAAATGGAAAGACTGCTTAGAAAACCAGATATTTTAATCGGCGTATGCTTACTTCCATTTTGACCTGACTATTGCCATACGCTTCCTATTGCCATAATCAAATTATTATTGTGCCTGTAAACATGCTCATTGCTACATTATTAATGTCTCAGAGCACCATGGAATTCTAATTAGTCATGACATGTTTTTTAACAATCAAATCACTTGCCCTCTGGTGGATGAATGACCACCTCTGCTTCGTACTTGTAACTTCCTTGGACAAACGTTCAATAATGCAGCCAGCAGCTTGCTACAAGACTGGTTGTGAGTGTTCTCTCAGCCTTACCCATTCTGTGGTGATTCACCCACCAAGCCAAGGATAGTGTTTTATTCCAGCCCCGCCTGCAGGGACAGGGAGGAGGATCTATCATGGCTCCTGAGATCCTAAATTCACCACTAATGAGAGAAAGTACTTTTATAGAACTAATGACCAACAGAGGAACGAGGAGTGACTCACACTGTGCTGTATTGAGACAGACTTGTTACTGAGTTATTATTTGCTTGTGCGTTCATGATTGCATGGTTGGGTTTTGGTCAGGACTTAATAACCGTCCTTGGATTGGTTTTGATGTGATGACTGATGGCTGGTCATGTGGTCCTTTGTGATTTGCGATAGAGGCAATTATTTTCTCCATCCCACCTCCATCTGTCTGGTAGTTATAAGAGGTGGTGACAGTGCGGTCTCTCACACTGTGTGTGTTCACCCATGTTTATCTGTGACTGTGTTTTTCCTGCACGCACATGTGTGTATGTGTGTATTAGTGTGTGTGCACAGCAGTGTGTGTGTGTGTGTGTGTGTGTGTGTGTGTGTGTGTGTGTGTGTGTGTGTCTTTATTTGATAGAAGTCAGTTATTATTGTTTATATATATATACAAATCATGGAATGGCTAACATTTTAATATATATTTATACAATATATAATTCCACAATTTGTATTTAACCTTTAACTAGGCAAGTCATTTAAGAACAAATTCGTATTTACAATGACGACCTACCCAGCCAAACATTTTAATATATATTTATACATTGTATATATATATATTAAAATGTTACCCATTCCATGATTTGTATTACAATTTCAGATGACTTCACACAGTTAAGATAGAGGTCAGTTATACACAGAGGTTTGCTGTACAGACGTGCTTTGTTCTAGAGGTCTGAGTGGGTCCTGCAGTCATCCCTTAACTCTGTTCTTCTGCAGGTAGTTGATGGGCTCCAGCCATATCATTGCCAGCTGTCTGCTTCCCCAGGACCTACCAACCCAAGGCAAGACCTGCAGACTAGGGGCCTGACACTGGGTCTGGGGTCTGGGGGGAGATGGGGAGAGCTGGAGGTATGGAGCTACTGCAGATGTAGAGGGGTGGAATTAGTGTGTTATATATATATATATACATGTATATATATATATATATAAATTATATATATATACATATGTATATACATGTATATATATATATATCATTTATATATCTTATTTAACCTTTATTTAACTACGCAAGTCATTTAAGAACAAATTTGTATTTACAATGACGGCCTACCCAGCCAAACGGCCTACCCAGCCAAACCCAATATATATATATATATATATATAAATATATATATCATATATATACATACATACACACAAACAAACGTACTGCTTAAAGGGACATACACAAAATATGCATACTTGTGTCTGCAAGACCTATGTCTACTTGCGCACACGCACGCACGCACACACACACACACACACACACATACACACACATATGCACATAAACGCACACATACGCACACAGAGCAGTGGTTCCCAGGAAATGCTTTTCCTTTGTGATGAAGGTGAACCACAAACGCTAACATCTGTTAACATTCATCCCGGACGAGCCCCCATATGTTACGACACCAGTAACTAGCCCAATGATTTTATTTTGCTGCACTCGTCTGGGGGTCTTAGGCCTAGCTACATGGTATGTAACCTGATGTGATGTGTGCATAAATGTGTGAGGTAAGCGTATGCGACCAGGTGTTGAATGCATGTACCCAGGAGACAACAACCTTGCCTCAGGTCCAGAGCCAGCTCCTTCTTGACCTCTTGGTTGGCCAGTCCAAGTGGATTATTATTTGTTCGGATGGTGACAAAAATAAACATACACAAAGGAAAACTACAAACATGCATTCCCCATACTAAAGTCTCAAAGCCAAAGCCAAAGCTTATGGCCACCAAACCAGCCAGCAGCCTCATGGCCACCAAACAAACCAGCAGCATCATGGCCACCAAACAAACCAGCAGCATCATGGCCACCAAGCAAACCTGCAGCCTCATGGCCACCAAACAAACCTGCAGCCTCATGGCCACCAAACAAACCTGCAGCATCATGGTCACCAAACAAACCTGGAGCATCATGGCCACCAAACAAACCTGCAGCCTCATGGCCACCAAACAAACCAGCAGCCTCATGGTCAAAAAACAAACCAGCAGCCTCATGGCCACCAAACAAACCTGCATCCTCATGGCCACCAAACAAACCTACAGCCTCATGGCCACCAAACAAACCAGCAGCCTCATGGCCAAAAAACAAACCAGCATCCTCATGGCCACCAAACAAACCTGCAGCCTCATGGCCACCAAACAAACCAGCATCCTCATGGCCACCAAACAAACCAGCAGCCTCATGGCCACCAAACAGACCTGCAGCCTCTTGGCCACCAAACAAACCTGCAGCCTCATGGCCACCAAACAAACCAGCAGCCTCATGGCCAAAAAACAGACCAGCAGCCTCATGGCCACCGAACAAACCAGCAGCCTCATGGCCACCAAACAAACCAGCATCCTCATGGCCACCAAACAAACCAGCAGCCTCATGGCCACCAAACAGACCTGCAGCCTCATGGCCACCAAACAAACATGCAGCCTCATGGCCACCAAACAAACCTGCAGCCTGGGGATGCAGTGTGGAAGTGGTAGTCATGGATCTCCTAACATGAACCTTAGTTAGTATCATAACAATAAGGGACAACCAGGACTACGAGTCTACCTCCTCTCTTATAAGATATTATTTCTCCAGGATCCCCAGGATAGGAGAGCCATTCATCCATGAAGCACCTGAGCCGCGGTGGGCGAATTAATCGATGCCCTTCGACAGACTGATATATTACTCAGTGTCACATGACGTCATCTTCATTTGGACAGATCCACTGTGTGAGACAGACAGCATTGTGGCATTCAGGATGTGAGTAACCTGTCAATCAACACCCTGTCAATCAAGATGTTGTCGAACCTACTTTTATTGACAGATGAGGTGTCTTTAACAAATTATTATTTGCTACCCACACACACACATTCAGAACCAATTGTACTTGCATGCATGCACACGCAGGCACGCACACACATATACACACATGAACACACACACTTGCCTCATGGAAGGTTATTTGTGGCACCTTTCTCTGGCAGCCTGTCTCTATGCAGGCCACATTATGCCGGAAGATAAGGGGAGGCAAGGGACCCAAATCCAAGCTGACGCTGCTACTTCTGAAGTGTCAACTAATAATGAGAGGTCTTTTTTTGGGTAACCCCTGTCACACTAATCTTGGCACCACAAACCAAATGTCATGTGGCCAGCTAGACCACTGTCATACCCACCCAATATCAACATAAACCACTGACACATTTCAAAATGTAACTGATAATCACATTGAATAATTATTCTAAAACAATAGATTATTATTTCCTAGATAGTTGTCCTTGAAGGCTGAAGAACAAACCTGTTATTTTCGATGGACACATATTCAAGTGATTATCCTAATTACGGTTCAATTACAAAGCTGTCACTCAAATGTCTAAGGATGAAGGGGCAGAACATTCTTATAGAATATAATATTTTAATAATGTGTATATTCTAACTATAATTGGGTTTATAAAAAGCCTTTAGATGACTATTTTGAACAAGTTCATAGCTAATAGTGCTTAACTGACAGCTAATGTAATTTACATTTCAGATGATGACTGATTGATTAAAATGACCAATTAATGATCAATTCATGAATTAATTTGGCTCTCCAAGAAAGGAGGAAAACACTCTGTAAAGTAAAGTAATTATCTCATTAATTCATTGTTAAGGGCTTGTCTAGGCTCTCTGATTGAATCTCCACTCTGTGAAAAGTCCATCTTTTAAATTGGAAACTTGTGAGAAGTACCACTCCACATAATGAAAACAATGAAATATGGCCTGAAGGACTACAGTAGTACCATTACTTATAAGTGATGAAAAGGGAGATCTTCAGTACCCTAGATCTACCATGGAAGAGTAAGGAAAACGAGACTCACACAAGTGTAGCTGAAAGTCTGAATATATTGAATTCTGTATGTCTGCATGCGCCACTAGACACATCTATACACTGCAGAGACAACAGAGCCTACCACAACCAGCTACATAAAGACTATGAGGAAAGTGTTCATTTTTCAAAACAGCCACTTCCTCACCAGTTGCTTCCTTCATGTTTAATCAGTCAGCTCTTTGTCTTTGGGTATAGAGCTTAGAGGTTGGCCTTTTCACAGAGGGTTCTACCTGGAACCAATAAGGCTTCTCCAAAGAGTTCTGCAATGGGGACAGCCAAAGAAACTCTTTTAGGTTCTACAGTCGTGGCCAAAAGTTTTGAGAATGACACAAACATTCATTTTCACAAAGTCTGCTGCGTCAGTTTGTATGATGGCAATTTGCATATACTCCAGAATGTTATGAAGAGTGATCAGATGAATTGCAATTAATTGAAAAGTCCCTCTTGGCCATGCAAATGAACTAAATCCCCCAAAAACATTTCCACTGCATTTCAGCACTGCCACAAAAGGACCAGCTGACATGTCAGTGATTCTCTCGTTAACACAGGTGTGAGTGTTGACGAAGACAAGGCTGGAGATCACTCCGTCATGCTGATTGAGGTCGAACAACAGACTGGAAGCTTCGAAAGGAGGGTGGTGCTTGGAATCATTGTTCTTCCTCTGTCAACCATGGTTGCATGCAAGGAAACACGTGCTGTCATCATTGTTTTGCATAAAAAGGGCTTCACAGGCAACGATATTGCTGCCAGTAAGATTGCACCTAAATCAACCATTTATCAGATCATCAAGAACTTCAAGAAGAGCGGTTCAATTGTTGTGAAGAAGGCTTCGGGGCGCCTAAGAAAGTCCAGCAAGCGCCAGGATCGTCTCCTAAAGTTGATTCAGCTGCGGGATCGGAGCACCACCACTACAGAGCTTGCTCAGGAATGGCAGCAGGCAGGTGTGAGTGCATCTGCACACACAGTGAGGCGAAGACTTTTGCAGCAAAAAAGCCACTTCTCTCCAGGAAAAACATCAGGGACAGACTGATATTCTGCAAAAGGTACAGGGATTGGACTGCTGAGGACTGGGGTAAAGTAATTTTCTCTGATGAATCCCCTTTCCGATTGTTTGGGGCATCCGGAAAAAAGCTTGTCCGGAGAAGACAAGGTGAACGCTACCATCAGTCCTGTGTCATGCCAACAGTAAAGCATCCTGAGACCATTCATGTGTGTGGTTGTTTCCCAGCCAAGGGAGTGGGCTCACTCACAATTTTGCCTAAGAACACAGCTATGAATAAAGAATGATACCACCACATCCTCTGAGAGCAACTTCTCCCAACCATCCAGGAACAGTTTGGTGATGAACAATGCCTTTTCCAGCATGATGGAGCACCTTGCCTTAAGGCAAAAGTGATAACTAAGTGGCTCGAAACAAAACATCGATATTTTGGGTCCATGGCAAGGAAACTCCACCGACCTTAATCTCATTGAGAACCTGTAGTCAAGCCTCAAGAGGCGGGTGGACAAACAAAACCCCACAATTTCTGACAAACTCCAAGCATTGATTATGCAAGAATGGGCTGCCCTCAGTCAGGATGTGGCCCAGAAGTTAATTGACAGTATGCCAGGGCGGATTGCAGAGGTCTTGAAAAAGAAGGGTCAACACTGCAAATATTGACTCTTTGCACTTCATGTAATTGTCAATTTAAGCCGTTGACACTTATGAAATGCTTGTAATTATACTTCAGTATTCCATAGCAACATCTGACAACAATATCTAAAGACACTGAAGCAGCAAACTTTGTGGAAATTAATATTTGTGTCATTCTCAAAAATTTGGCCACGACTGTAAATAGCACCTTTGTGTATTCTCTCTGGCAGTTCAATTTATCCAATGAGTTTTTCACAGCTAATCTCCAACAACCACTACCTCTACCCAGCCCAGCTTCATCTCCATCCATAGGCCCTGGCATTGGACATGTATTCCTAATATGGACACCCATATCAGTGGATGTTTAGGAGGGCTTTGTCAATCAGAAAGAATGCAACTCATTTTCTGTCTTTATTTACTCCCTTCCCAGAGGAGTAGAGAGCAAGGACAGCACTGACCCTGCCCAAACCCTCTTCTTGTCCTCCTATCCTCGTCTCCTTTCCTAGTGGGTCCATTGTCGTCACTGGTCTGCTCCGTGCTCCAACCAATTGGCTGCTGTTTCTGTGAATAACAAGCACAGAGATGTATTATTTTTGTATCTTTCGTTCTTGCGTTCCAACTTGCAAACTGTCTGAAATTGAAACACCAAATAGACGTCTTACTTTTCCATATCAAATCCACCAACAGTAGCAAAGGAGAATACTATTATTTCTGTATCTGTATTCTTCAGTCAGAGTTATGACTAGTAGTGGAGGGCTACACTGAACATCCATAAGCCAACGAAGATAGAAGACGTGGGTTAAAATACTATTTGAAATCCTTTCAAATACTATAGCTGTGCTTGATTGAACTTGCCTGGAGCAATAGAATAGTCTCAAAATTGCAAACCTCGCCCATCTGGCAGTCCAGGCACAATAGAACACACAAATTATTTGAAAGATTTCAAGTAGTATTTGAACCCAGGTCTGGAAGATCGTATCTGTTCTGAGTTTCTGCTGTGTGTTTATTGGTCACAGAGGGATTAGACTTGTAATTACCAGACTGATTACCGCTGCGTAGGGAAAAGCCATGTAAGTTCGCGAGACCAGGCGGCTTGCGAGGCTGGGATTAGACAACATGGCTGAGAGAACACAGTTGATCAGGGGGAACCAGGAAAGACAAAGCTCAGAGGAGAGATTTCAGGAATATAATGTTGTGATGAAGAGAGGAAGGCTAGGGGAGAGCAGCTGATAGTGATGTGGCACATTTGGAAACAAAGACGATAAACTATTATTTTACAGCATCTGGTGGATGGAGAGGAAAGTGGGTGTTGTGGAAGCAATATTACACAGAGATAGCTAGAGAGGGAGAATGAAAGAGAGAAGGAAACAGACAGAGAGAGAAGGGCAAAGACAAAGAAACCCAGAGAGAGGGAGATAACCATTATAGAAAGAGAAAAATGGAAGACAGAGAAAAAAAATGGGAGAGAGAGGGAGAGAGATTGAGAGGGAAAGAGCAAAAGAAAGAAAAGGTACTACGTGTAACAATGTAACACACTATTGTCTATTGTCAAATTGACTGGGGCCAGCAAATCTGGGGCCAGCAAATCTCTTGTTGTCAAATTGACTGGGGCCAGCAAATCTCTTGTTGTCAAATTGACTGGGGCCAGCAAATCTCTTGTTGTCAAATTGACTGGGGCCAGCAAATCTCTTGTTGTCAAATTGACTGGGGCCAGCAAATCTCTTGTTGTCAAATTGACTGGGGCCAGCAAATCTCTTGTTGTCAAATTGACTGGGGCCAGCAAATCTCTTGTTGTCAAATTGACTGGTCCGTTGTTGATTGAACTCATAGCTTCTTTAAGTTTGGACAGGTCACCATACTCTCATCTCTTTGAGTGACGCATGTTCAGAGAGTGGACATAGACAATGTTGTCACACTAAGTCAAGTGAGGTGCCATGCGTCATAGGAGTCGTCAACCCCAAAGGTCTTTCCTCACCCTGTTAACGTTCACCACCGCCCACAGGCTTTAGAATAGTGCTATTTCTCTGTCTTTTTATGGAGTTTTTAGCTCTACCCCTCCTTCCCTGCCTCTGTCCTCTATATATCTCTTCCTCTATTTTATGTTTTTTGCTCCCTCTCTCCTTACATTCCTCCCTCTCCTCTCCTTGTCTCTAGGGAGCCATCAATTCAGATGCTGTTGAACACTTCTCCCTCTCCATGTCTCTCACTCTCTCTTTCTCCATCTCCATCTCTCTTTCAATTCAATGTCATTTCATTGCCAAAGCAAGTGAAATTAACAATAATTAAAACTGAGAAGAAACAAATGTAACAACATCAACAAAAAACTATTAACAGTAAACATTGCAGTCAAAAAGGTTTCAAAAAGATAAAGACATTTCAAGTGTTATATCATCAGTTATGTACAGTATTTTAGCAATGTGCAAATAGTTGTAGTACGAATAATAGTACAAATAGTACTACAAATACCACCAATACTTATAAACAGATAAATATTGGTGATATTTACAATGTTGTTTGTACTCCACTTGTTGCCCTTTTCCCATGGCAACAAGCCACACATCTTGCCACTGTGATTGCACATGGTGGTATTTTGTCTAACAGATGTGGGAGTTTATCAATGCTGGATTTGTTTTCAAATTCCTTGTGGGTCTGTGAAATCTGTGGGAAGTATGTGTCTCTAATGTGGTCATACATTGGCAGGAGGTCAGGAAGTGCAGCTCAGTTTCCACCTCATTTTGTGAACAGTGGAGACATATCCTGTCTTCTCTTGAGAGCCAGGTCTGCCTATGGCGACGTCTCTCAATAGCAAGGCTATGCTCACTGAGTCTGTACATAGTCAATGATTTTCTTAATTTGTGGTCAGTCACAGTGGTCAGATATTTTGCCACTGTGTAGTCACTGCTCAGGGCCAAATAGCATTCCAATTTGTTTGGCTGATTCTTTCCTACTACTGTCATTTAGTTATATTTTTGCCTTCTCACAGTTTGGTTGGGTCAGTTTGTGTTTGTGAACAGAGCCCCAGAACCAGCTGGCTGAGGGGACTCTGGGTTCATCTCTCTGTAGGTGAGGGCTTTGTGGTGGAATGTGTGGACATTGCTTCCTTTTAGGAGGTTGTAGAGTTGAACCGGTCTTTTCTGGATGTTGATAACTAGCAGGTATAGTCATCATTCTGCTCTGCATACATTGTTTGGGGTTTTGCGTTGAACACAAAGTATATTTTGTCTGAATTCTGCATGCAGATTCTCAATTGGGTTTTTGTCCCATTTTGTTAATTCTTGGTTGGTGAGTGGACCCAGACAATCTTTGTGTGCTCTAGGGCAATAGTCTCTCTCTCTCTATCTCTCTCTGTGTCTCTCACAGAGAGCGTCAAGAGATTTATGTCAAATATATCAAGAGATTTCCTTTGCCCACGAACACAACTCAGAGGAGTTACTTCAGCCTCAACTTACCCAGGAAAACTGTCTATTGCTCTAAATCAGGTCCCTGTTAGTAGAGAGAGAGAGGCCATGTTCACAATCTGTCCTGCCTACTACTTACAAAAATGACATACTGTATACTAATTGTACTACATACTATTTTAGAACGTACTGTTTAGTAAAAACAAATGAAGTAAGCAACACATATTACCACACTAGGCTCATACATACTGAGAATGCATCATCTAATGGGCAATTACGTTGATTCCCAGCATTAGTTCATTTTAGAACAGTGCATCCACTTATCTGATTATCAGCTTTAGTCAAACCCGTGGGTCTGGAAAGATCATTCTCTTCTTCAATAGTGTGCAGAAAATTCTACTAGATGAACAACCGAAATGAGTATGACATCCTGGCATTTAAAGCAAACTCAATTGTAAAAAATGTGCATACCGAAAATGCCTACTATTTAGAACACAGGTATTCAGGACACGGTCAGAGCGAGGGAGAGGGAGAGGGAGGGAGAGAGAGAGAGAGAGAGAGATAGAGAGAGAGGGAGAGGGAGAGGGAGGAGAGATGGAGAGGGAGAGGGAGGGAGAGGGAGAGGGAGAGAGAGAGAGAGAGAGGGAGAGGGAGGGAGGGAGGGAGAGAGAGGGAGAGGGAGAGGGAGGGAGGAGAGAGGGAGGGAGAGGGAGGGAGAGGGTGGGAGGGAGCGGGAGGGAGGGAGAGAGAGAGAGAGAGAGAGGGAGAGGGAGGAAGGGAGAGGGAGAGGGAGAGGGAGAGGGAGAGGGAGGGAGAGAGGGAGGGAGGGAGAGGGAGAGCGAGAGCGAGAGCGAGAGCGAGGGAGAGGGAGAGGGAGAGGGAGAGGGAGAGGGAGAGAGAGAGAGAGAACCAGAGAGAGAAAGGGAACGAGAGAGACAGGAAGAGAGAAATGTACAGTCACTCTAACCTATAATAGTCCTTAGTAAGTGGTGACACGTAGCTATAGTGGTCCCTTGACAGGTGCTACACATTGCCACAGCCTGGAGGCTGCCCCGGGGCACTGGGCAATCTCATGGTGGTTAGCGGCCCGTCTCAGGGCTACGGGACGCTGCCCCGGGGCACTGGGTAATCTCATGGTGGTTAGCGGCCCGTCTAAGGGCTACGGGAGGCTGATGGGGGCAGTTGGGGATGGTGGATTGAGAAGTAAGGAAAAGGGGGATTTGAAGACCTGGAATGGAGAGAATAGGGCAGTGAGGAGGAGGAGAGGAGAGGGAAGGAAAGGACAGGGAGAGGTAGGCATATGTCTACAAGAAGGTATAAGGTAGTGAGAAGGAGGGGAAGAGAGGACAGTTTACCTCCTGGGTAAATCTGGGCAATGGAGGTGGACTCTTAGACATATCAGTTCATTCATCAGAGTGACAGCTATAAGGTGACTAGTCGGCCATCTTGAGTCAGATTGTCTCAGGAGACATCGTTCCCACTTCCCAGGAAATCACTGTCACATAACTTCACCCTCCCTTTCCTCCCTCTCTCTCTCTCCCTCCCTCAGCCCTCTTTCATCCCCCTTTCCTCCCTCCCTCTCTCCCTCCCTCAGCCCTCTTCATCCCCCTTTCCTCCCTCCCTCTCCCTCTCTCCCTCCCTCAGCCCTCCCTCAGCCCTCTTTCATCCCCCTTTCCTCCCTCTCTCTCCCTCCCTCAGCCCTCGTTCATCCCCCTTTCCTCCCTCTCTTCCTCCCTCAGCCCTCTTCACCCCCTTTCCTCCCCTCTCTCTCCCTCCCTCAGCCCTCTTCACCCCCTTTCCTCCCCCTCTCTCTCCCTCCCTCAGCCCTCTTCATCCCCCTTTCCTCCCTCTCTTTACCTTGCCAAAGCAAGTGAAATAGATAATAAACTAAAGTGAAATAAACAATAAAATTAACCTTAAACATTACACTCACAAAAGTTCCAAAATAATAAAGATAATTCAAATGTCATATTATATCTATATACAGTGTTGTAATGATGTGCAAAATTTGCACCATTGTAAATACAACCTGTATGTCACACCCTGGTCAAAGTATTTTGTGTTTATCTTTATTTATTTGGTCAGGCCAGGGTGTGGCATGGGTTTTTGTATGTGGTGTGTATGTGTGGGGATTGTAGCTAGTGGGGTGTTCTAGCTAAGTCTATGGCTGTCTGAAGTGGTTCTCAATCAGAGGCAGGTGTTTATCGTTGTCTCTGATTGGGAACCATATTTAGGCAGCCATATTCTTTGAGTTTGTCGTGGGTGATTGTCCTTAGTGTCCTGATGTCATTAGTGTCCTGATGTCATTGTTCTGTGTTAGGATACACAAGTATAGGCTGTTTCGGTTTTCATTAAGTTTATTGTTTTGGTAGTGTTTGTGTTTAGTGTGTTACTTCATTAAACATGGATTGCAATAGACACGCCGCATTTTGGTCCGACTCTCCTTCTCATCAAGAAAACCGTTACAGAATCACCCACCACAAAGGGACCAAGCAGCGTGTCAACAGGCAGGAACAGCCCAAAGTGGAGTACAGTATGGACTATACTTCTTGGGAGGAGATAGACAGGTGGGCGGTCGACCCAGGGAGAGTGCCGGAGCCCGCCTGGGATTCGATGGAGCAGTGCGCGGAAGGATATAGGAGAATGGAGTTTGCGAAGCAAGCAAGGCGGCGCGGACGGAGGCCCCATAGTCAGCCCCAAAAATTTCTTGGGGGGGGGCTCAGGGAGAGTGTGGCAGAGTCAGGAGCCAGACCTGAGCCAACTCTCCCTGTTTATCGTGAGGAGCCAAGGAGGAGACCAGAACCAGAGCCGGTGTTGGAGGTGAGCGAAACAGAGACTGTGAAGGAGTTAATGGGGAAATTGGAGGAGAGAGAAATGAGGGAGTTGCTGTGTTGGTGTTTTAAACATGGAATTCGCCCGACGGAGCGTGTCGGGGATTTGATGGTACCTGGGTCAGCGCTCCATACTCGTCCTGAGGTGCGTGTTAGTCGGCTGGTTAAGATGGTGCCAGTCTCACGTACCAGGCCTCCTGTGCACCTCCCTAGCCTTGCACGTCCTGTGCCAGCACCGCTCTCAAGATCTCCAGTACGCCTTCACGGTCTAACCCATCCTGTGCCACCTCCACACCCCAGCCCTCCGGTAGCAGCTCCCCGCACCAGGCTTCCTGTGCGTGTCCTCGGCCCAGTACCACCAGTGCCAGCACCACGCATCAGGCCTATAGTGCGCCTCGCCTGTCCAGCGCTGTCGGAGCCCTCCTCCTCTCCAGCGCTGTCGGAGTCTCCCGCCTGTTTAGCGCTTTTAGAGCCTTCCTTCTCTACAGCGCTGCCGGAGTCTCCCGCCTGTTCAGAGTTGCCAGTTAGCATAGAGCTGCCAGTTAGCATAGAGCTGCCAGTTAGCATAGAGCTGCCAGTTAGCATAGAGCTGCCAGTTAGCATAGAGCTGCCAGTTAGCATAGAGCTGCCAGTTAGCATAGAGCTGCCAGTCTGCAAGGAGCTGCCAGTCTGCAAGGAGCTGCCAGTCTGCATAGAGCTGCCAGTCTGTAAGGAGCTGCCAGTCTGCAAGGAGCCGCCAGAGCTGCCTGTCTGCAGGATGCCGCCAAAGCTGCCAGTCTGCAAGGAGCCGCCAGAGCTGCCAGTCTGCAAGGAGCCGCCAGAGCTGCCAGTCTGCATGGAGCAGCCAGGGCCGCCAGTCAGCATGGAGCAGCCAGGGCCGCCAGTCAGCATGGAGCAGCCAGGGCCGCCAGTCAGCATGGAGCAGCCAGGGCCGCCAGTCAGCATGGAGCAGCCAGGGCCGCCAGTCAGCATGGAGCAGCCAGGGCCGCCAGTCAGCATGGAGCAGCCAGTCAGCATGGAGCAGCCAGAGCAGCCAGTCAGCATGGAGCAGCCAGAGCTGCCAGTCAGCATGGAGCAGCCAGTCAGCATGGAGCAGCCAGAGCTGCCAGTCATCATGGAGCAGCCAATCAGCATGGAGCAGCCAGAGCAGCCAGTCGACCAGACTCTTCCAGATCTGCCAGTCGACCAGACTCTTCCAGATCTGCCAGTCGACCAGACTCTTCCAGATCTGCCAGTCGACCAGACTCTTCCAGATCTGCCAGTCGACCAGACTCTTCCAGATCTGCCAGTCGACCAGACTCTTCCAGATCTGCCAGTCGACCAGACTCTTCCAGATCTGCCAGTCGACCAGACTCTTCCAGATCTGCCAGTCGACCAGACTCTTCCAGATCCGCCAGTCGACCAGACTCTTCCAGATCCGCCAGTCGACCAGACTCTTCCAGATCCGCCAGTCGACCAGACTCTTCCAGATCCGCCAGTCGACCAGAATCTTCCAGATCTGCCAGTCAGCCAGGATCTGCCAGTCAGCCAGGATCTGCCGAAACCACCAGCCAGCCAGGTAGATTCATCAACCTGCCTGAGCTTCCTCTCACTCCTGAGCTTCCTCTCACTCCTGAGCTTCCCCTCAGTCCCGAGCTGCCTCAGTCCCGAGCTGCCCCTCAGTCCCGATCTGCTCCTCAGTCCAGTGGGGTTCTGGGTGAGGACTACTAGGCCATGGTCGGCGGCGAGGGTGGACTATCCAGGGACGCGAGGAGAAGGGACTAAGACATTGATTGAGTGGGGTCCACGTCCCGCGCCGGAGCCGCCACCATGGACAGACGCCCACCCGGACCCTCCCTATTGTTTTGAGGTGCGTTCGGGAGTCCGCACCTTAGGGGGGGGGTTCTGTCACACCCTGGTCAAAGTATTTTGTGTTTATCTTTATTTATTTGGTCAGGCCAGGGTGTGGCATGGGTTTTTGTATGTGGTGTGTATGTGTGGGGATTGTAGCTAGTGGGGTGTTCTAGCTAAGTCTATGGCTGTCTGAAGTGGTTCTCAATCAGAGGCAGGTGTTTATCGTTGTCTCTGATTGGGAACCATATTTAGGCAGCCATATTCTTTGAGTTTGTCGTGGGTGATTGTCCTTAGTGTCCTGATGTCATTAGTGTCCTGATGTCATTGTTCTGTGTTAGGATACACAAGTATAGGCTGTTTCGGTTTTCATTAAGTTTATTGTTTTGGTAGTGTTTGTGTTTAGTGTGTTACTTCATTAAACATGGATTGCAATAGACACGCCGCATTTTGGTCCGACTCTCCTTCTCATCAAGAAAACCGTTACACTGTATTTGTTTATTTATTTTCCCTTTTGTAATTGAACTATTTAATAGTTAAAGTACAACGGGGAAAATAAATAAACATAAATATAGGTTGTATTTACAATGGTGTTTGTTCTTCACTTGTTGCTCTTTTCTTGTGGCAACAGGTCACAATGCTGCTGTGATTGCACACTGTTGTATTTCACCCAATAGATATGTGAGTTTCTCTCTCTCTCTCTCTCTCTCTCTCTCTCGCTGTCTGCTTTGTGATATTTTTAAAGTTGAAAGTCAAACACTGCAACTGCCACAGGATTACAAAGGATACTTTACATGTCATCATATAATTGGCTGTGTATGACCCAGGCCATTGCATTGTTATTTGGCTGCGTTTGCACAGGCAGCCCAAAACGGGTCTTTTGTCCAATCACATCAGATCTTTTCACATCAGATCTTTCTCAGAGCTGATCTGATTGGTCAAAATACCAATTAATGAAAAAAGTACCAGAATTTGGCTGCCTGTCTAAATACAGCCTTACTTTCTCTCTCTTTTTCTCTCTGTTTCCTATACACGCTGAGTGCACAAAACATTCAGAACACATTCCTAATATTGAGTTACACCCCCTTTCACCCTCAGAACAGCCTGAATTCATCGGGGCATAGACTCTACAAGGTGTGGAAAGCGTTCCACAGGGATGCTGGCCCTTGTTGACGCCAATGCTTCCCACAGTTCTGCCAATTTGTCTGAAAGTCCTTTGGGTGGTGGACCGTTCTTGATACACACGGGAAACTGTTGAGCGTGTAAAACTCAGCAGCGTTGCAGTTCTTGAGAAACCGGTGCACCTGGCATCTACCACCATACCCTGTTCAAAGACACTACAATGTTTTTTCTTGTCCATTCAACCTCTGAATGGCACACATACAGTACACAATCCATGTCTCACTTAAAAACCCTTCTTTAACCTGGCCAGTCATGGAAAGAGCAGGCGTTCCTAAAGTTTTGTACACTTAGTGTAGTCTTCCATATAATACAAATAACCCAAGGGCATACTAAACAATAACACAAGGCAATGTTAAAACACAGGAAAATACAAAAACACATCCCAGTAGTATAGGCAGGAAGTTGAGGGATGAGTCAAATATATAAACCGGTTTCTCATGGTCCTGTTCCTGCCAAGTCCAGACATATGAACATAATCAGTACAACTTTGGCCACATGGGATTGATAGATAGGCAATACTTAAACAGTGATGGAGGGTAGAGGTCAATCCCAGTCCTCTGAGAGAAGAAGAGGAGGGAGAAGGAATAAAGGAGGAGCGAGGAGTTGGAAAAAAACATTCTATTATGTTTTGTTTTGGAGTTCCTTGAAGTTGCTGTTGTTTTGTGTTAAAGTAAAATGTTAGAAAGGAAGGATAATCTCACATGTATGTGCTATGGTTTTGTGTTTTGCATTGTGTGTGTTTTGTGTTTCTGTTGTATATTTTCTGTTGTTGTTGGTGACTGTCATACATTCAAATTATAGAAGTAAAATCTTTGAAAAGAAGGATAATCACATGTATGTGCTATGCCAATAAAAATGCAGCCTGAGTGCCAGTCTGTTTGTGCTATCATGCCAGCTCATTGTCATTTAATGGCTGCATTTACACAGGCAGCCCAATTCTGATATCTTTTCCACTAATTGGTCCACTAAGACCAATTAGTGAAAATAAGATCAGAATTGGGAGGCCTATGTGAAAGCAGCCATTAAGTCAAATATAGACCAGTTTTTCATGGTACTCTTCCTGACATTTCCATTGTTGGTTCACCACAGAGGTTTGAAGTAAACCCAGACATATGAACATAATCAGTAAAACTTTGACCGCAAGGGGCCACAAGCATAAATCAACTGATGGGGGCTGTAGGTCAGTGTTTCCCAATCCTGGTCCCGGCCATGAGGACCATAAGGGGTGAATATTTTTGTTTTTACCATAGCACTAACACATTGAAACAAGTAATCAACTCATCATAAAGCCTTTTATCATTTCATAAAAGGCTGTGTTGGTGATAGGGCAAAAACTAAAATGGTTGGTTCCCCGGGACCAGAGTTTGTCATTTGAGAAACAACTGGTGCATGTGCTTTATAAGGATTTCAACTTGTATGTGATTTGTCTAGGCCCTACTGCAACAGAGACAGTAGTGGTTATACCAAGATGGATCATCTGTGGTTGTGGTTATTTCCTCTGGAAGGACTGGGATACTGTATGTCTTCCAGGGGAAACTTGATAGGTTTCTGTGCATCTGGATCCCCGTGGTTTGGTATATGCAGTGTTGAGAGGGGTTGGCTGACCTGTAAGAAAAGAAGACGAGGGACAAGGGAGGAAAGGAAGATTTTTCTTCTTCGTTTTCTAGTATGTTTTTGGAGTTCCTTGACATCGTTGCTGTTGTGTTGTACATTGTGCTTGTGTTGTATGTTTTCTGTTGTTGTTGGTGACTGTCACGTGTTTTAAATGATAAAAGTCAAATGTTTGAAAGGAAGGATAGTCTCACATTCATGTGTAAAAAAGTCATAGAAATTTAGCATGAGTGTCAATCTGTTTGTTCCGTCATGACAACTCCTTATCACTCATTATCATGGCAAACATGTTTGTCTTGACAATGAGCAATGGGGTTGGGACCAGGCTAATGCCCACATTCCACCCTGGCAATGATCTCTACTTAGGCCACAAGGGTGTGATAGAGGACCATAATCAATCATCTAATGGAGGGTATGAGTCAGTGTTTCCCAATCCTGGTCGTGTGACCCCATGGGGTGGATAGTTCTGCTTTTGCCCTCGGACTAACACATTTTATGGTTCAACTCATCATCAAGCCTGATTATTTCAATCAGGTGTGTTGGTGATAGGGAAAAAATTATCATTTTGGGTTCCCAGGAAAATAAAGTGTAATTTGGGAAACAATTATGTATTTTTTTTTAACTAGGCAAGTCAGTTAAGAACAAATACTTATTTACAATGACAGCCTAGGAACAGTGGGTTAACTGCCTTGTTCAGGGGAGGAACGACAGATTTTTACCTTATCAGGATTCATGTAGCAACCTTCCGCTTACTAGTCCAACGCTCTAAACACTACCTGCCACCCCATGTATGTGCGTAAAGGGTATTCAGACATGTTTGGCTTGACAAGCACACACACATAACTTGGACCAGGCTAATAGAAATTACTGGAATACATGTCCATGCAATATTGTATGTCTCAAACAAGATGAAAAGACCCCATGCTGGTAGAGGAATCAATTTTCTATCATCTTAGTTCATTAGTGTCTGACACCCAAACCATACAACCATTCATCTGTCAACATAAAACAACGTGAAAGCATTCCAAGCCAGAAATCACAGCCGTGGGTTTATCCTATGGGGAGAGAGTCTCAAATAATGAACTCTGTATTAGGAACATAGCCAATATAGTGATATAAACATCTTCCCTCTCAAATTAATGTCTTGAACCATATATCAATCCAAGTGAAGAATAATTTTTTTTTTATAGAATTCTGGATAGTCCTAGCCTAATTAAAAAACATATACATTTTAACAAAAGATTAAAAAAAAAAAAAAGGTAAGTCTGATAGTTGGAAAGGTGTAAATAAAGTTAATGATGCTAAAAACAGCTGCTGTGCAAAGATTTCATCAGTCAGCTTGGTCTCATAGAATAGACGTAACACAGTAAACGGAGATCAGAGTAACTCAATTTGTATGATATGTTACATTTGGTATAGTGACGTATATAACACGAATGTCTAGCACCCCAAAGGTTGCGCGTTCGAATCTCATCATGGATTTTGGCACTTACTACTTTACAACTACTTAGCATGTTAGCTAACCCTTCCTCTAACCATAACACTTTAACCTAATGCCTAACCTTAACCCTAACCTTAACCACCTAGCTAACGTTAGCAACAACAAGTTGGAATTCGTAACATATCATATGCATTGCAAATTCACAACATATTGTACGAATTGCAATTCTTAACATATCATATGAATTGTAATTCATAACATATCATACGAAATTGATGATAGATATCCACAAATGTATAAATACCATACCAAATGTTACATATCATTCTAATTTGAACATCCACGATTGTCCTTTACTATGTTACGTCTAACCCTGAGTCCAGGTTGCATCAGTCCTATTGCCTTAGCTTGTGAAACAGGTGAGTACTGTATGTATGGCTTTATGGTGGATCAGTAGCTATTGGTGAGAGACCTGCTCAGAAGCATAGTGACGTTGTCACGCTATTGTGATATATAAATACCAGCGCAGCAGCCAGCCTCCCTCTCCAAAAGGACTAGCCGAAAAGCTCCAGATGAATTAACTGCATTCCCACCTTCAAATGAATTCTGCACCCTGCAGAGCTGGAGCTTGCTGTTTTACTTTGCTAACAGTAAACGACACATTCATCACAATCAAACAAGATACTTTGATTTGATAAGAAAATGTATCTTAGTTTACATAACAATAATGATTAGATTGTGGGCGTTTTGAGATCAGCAAAGATGCAAAAACGGATTATTGAGTGTGTGCTGCTCCCGCTTGGAATTGAGACGAGGACTTGTTGACTTGATCGTTGTGTAACATAGTCAACTTCTTCAAAACATTTCGTTGCTTTGATACACGTCTTTAACAGCACCACGTCGATAAAGGCGCGCGTCTGAAGTGGAAAATATATGGAAATGCGCACTGCGCGAATGGCTAAACTCGGACGTGCCATGGACAGTGTATGAAACGCTCAGGTAAGTCTTTCAATAGAAATGAATAAAGTGAGCAAATATGTTAGTTTTTTCCATGGGAATTATTAAAACAAGATTAAAGTTACATTGTTTAATATGTCCCTAAGCAATGTAATATTAGGTTTGAATTATTGGTGTGCTTGGTGAAAACAAGACTACTCTAACACTTACAGAGGAGCTACTGTACACCTGGATGGCGCGTACCCAAACTGTGAACAGGACGTTAGTGCAGTAATTTGACACGCTACACCAGAGAGGGAAACAGATGCGTGGGTGGAAGCAGAATCAGTAGTACTAGATCTCTTCTGCAAGGAATCTCTTGATTTGGGGTCCAATGTGTGTATATGACGACAACCATATTTCTCATTACATCAAAAATAAAGTTGAGTAAAAATTCTACAACCATCTGCAGTCAATTCATTAACCTCATTCATTAATCAACAATTGAACAGTTGCTGGCTAGCTGCAGTGGTGGCCTGCCCATTTGGGTGTTAGGGGCAGAACCCCACATGTGATTGGTCAAATTGTAAAAATAAATCAATAATAATAATAATATATTTATATATATATATACAAATATATATATATTATATAATTCATGATTATGTTTTAAATGTTTCATAAAATTGTGGCAAATGTGTACACTTTCCTGTTTTAAAAATATATTGTTCAAAACAAGTGGTTACTACTCTGCTCCTCATCGACTCAGCAGCAGCAGCTCCGTGGGCACATAGGCCGTGCGAACATTGCTTGGATTGTTCTGCCACCTATTTGATATGAGGGAGAACTGCCCCAATGAAATCACAGAATTTTATAGCATACATTTTTACAGCGCTAAATAAATGGACCACCCTGGAGCGCTCAAATGTTCACTCAGTCAGAACTTCCGGGTCTGCTCGAGTCTTCCTCCCAATGAGTCTCTCGCACCAGACAGCTTACTTCTGCTTGAGACTAGATCTGCTCTATCAGGTACAGATGACGCTAAAGCAAAAAGCTAATTGTATTTAACTTGTAAATAATCATAACAGTCATGGAAGCCTGGGACCTGATCAACCGTACATCTACATCCAACAAGAGTGGAAGGACAGAGGGATACACTAGCTAGAACCTTCTCATCTCAGATCTGGTTGGGCAAAAAAGCATGACTGTGGCTGGTCAATTGTATTGTTTTCCCCATGGTGTTTATCAGGCGACATGTTGTGTTGACTTACACAGCGTAAATCTGGGTTTATCACAAAGCATGATCAAATTAATTAGCTTGTTATAGTAACTTTGAGAAACATTGTGAAATAGTTTGGTAGTGTCATGACATAAGGCGAGACACAGGAGGCAGATGGTTGGAGTCTTACAATGTTTATTAATCCAAAAGGAGTAGGCAAGACAGTAGGCAAGACAGTAGGCAAGACAATGGTCATGGACAGGCAAAAGGTCAAAACCAGATCAGAGTCCAGGAGGTACAGAGTGGCAGACAGGCTTGTGGTCAAAGTCCAGAAACAGGCAAGGGTCAAAACCAGGAGGACTAGAAAAAGGAGAAATGCAAAAAGCAGGAGAACGGGAAAAACGCGGGTTGACTTGGAAACATTCAAGACGAACTGGTACAGAGAGACAGGAAACACAGGGATAAATACAGTGGGAAAATCAGCTGCACCTGGAAGGGGTGGAGACAATCACAAGGACAGGTGAAACAGATCAGGGCATGACAGGTAGATTTTTGGGTCAATTGAACTCTTTATCTACCTTTGATAAGCAGATAGCTAGCTATAGCTAGCTGGTAGCTTGTTAGCTATTTAGCTCCCATGTCAATTTCAAGTCTTTCTAAACTAATATCTGACTAACTTGGAAATAGGAAGTTATTTCAGAATGAAAGTTAACTTGCTAGCACATCATGCTTTGTGACATTATGTTAGCCATCCCCAGTTAGATAATGTGTTTTCACTTATAGCATCTGCATGCTTGTTGCATTCTCCCTGGGGCACTTGTTCATTTGTGAGCTGGCTGCTCATTCTAAATAGAACCCCACCCCTGGGTTTCAACCAATCACAGCCGCCACTAGCTAGCTGTCTGTACTTTGAAGGCCAGAACAAATGCACATCAATTGATTTTGTTGACAAAACATACCTGGTTCTCCGAGGACGGTTGCTACAGCATTCCATGCTTTTTCTTTGGACAAAGCGTCCTTGTATTTGGGGTTGCTGGGGTCGTACAGCAAAGGGTGCTTCTCAACTTCGATGATCAAACGGGTGGCATCCATTTTGACAACTTTGTCCTGTCAAATTAGAATAACTTCTAAGGAGGGTTGGGGGAGGGTCTACTCTACAGCATCCTCTGCCTCAAAAGATGATACAAGGTAGACCATCAGCTCTGCACTGCCTTTCGGTTCATCAGCTGGTTTGAATGTTTAAATGTTTCTAATAAACCTATTGCTACTATACATATAACCTACCTCCAGTTATGAACTAGGAAGACAATCAATCAAATGTATTTATAAAGCCCTCCTTACATCAGCTGATGTCACAAAGTGCTGTACAGAAACCCAGCTTAAAACCCCAAACAGCAAGTAATGCAGATGTAGAAGCACCTTAAACTACAGTTTTATTTTTATGTGATTTTCATACAGGTAGCCTTCGACTATTGTCACGTCCGTCATATAGAGGAGACCAAGGCAGAGCATGACGAGAATACATTCTTCTTTAAATGAACAAAGAACACTTAACAAACTATACAAAACGAAATGAACAACAAGTGTCGCCACAGGCAACTATACATAGACATAACGACACAGGCAACTATCCAAGGAATATGGCTACCTAAATATGGTCCCCAATCAGAGACAACGATAAACAGCTGCCTCTGATTGAGAACCAATCTAGGCAACCATAGACATATATACACCTAGACTAGAAAACCCCATAGACATACAAAAACCCCTAGACAATACAAAAACTACACAAACCACCCTCGTCACACCCTGACCTAACCAAATAATATAGAAAACAAAGATAACTAAGGTCAGTGCATGACAACTATTGTGTTGATGTAACCTACTACTATTATTCATGTTTCTATTACATTTTCACTATGAAGCTGAGTGAATATGTTTTTTAAGTGTCCAAAAAAGATTTAGGCACTTTGTATGGTGTTTACGCATGTGGATCTGAGAAAAATAGACTCCAAACCTAATTTTAGGTTGCTGCTACAGCAGCTGCACAACACCTAGGCTTTATGCACGTGCTGATATAGTAAGTAACATTGACTACAGAATGACTCTTATCAACTCCGTATCAAGCAAGTCTCACGGAAATCCACGCGTGGCATAGCTAGCCGTTACATACTCTTATTATTATTAGTGTGCTTGCTGAAGGCAAGACCACTCTAGATCTCTTACATAATAATATAAATAATATTTTGGTTGGCATAAATTAACGTGAATGAGAACAATTGTAATACATTGGTAGGTATTCAACATTGTCCTGCTCCTAAGCCAATTAAGCTACAAGAACAACTTTAAAATGTTCAGGCTATCCTAACTACAACATTCTATAAAACCTTTCTAAACTACATTACATAAATAAATGTATTTGCATAAATTTGCATAACACTTAATGGATTCAATGCCAGCCATACGAACAAAGTGGTGGACATTTTAAAAGCTACCGCTCTTTAACCATTTCAGCTACAAACATTAAAACAACTTTAAAAATGTCAAAACTTTATAAATGATAACTATTGACATTTGCATAAATTACCCATCTAAAATAGTAGTAAATCTTGAACCGCTCAAGCTAGAAACACCAAACCAACGTTTACATATTTAGGCTATCAATAAATCAATCAATCAATCAATCAATCTTTCAATCTAGCTACTTTTTCAACTGTAACCGGTCACTACGGTTCCTACTGCAGTCACTAGCACTACCATAAATACTTCAAGACAAGCTAGCAAGCA
The DNA here is from genome assembly GCF_013265735.2 of Oncorhynchus mykiss. Lineage (NCBI taxonomy): Eukaryota > Metazoa > Chordata > Actinopteri > Salmoniformes > Salmonidae > Oncorhynchus > Oncorhynchus mykiss. Next base: position 58,087,782 of record NC_048577.1, read on the forward strand.
CACACATCTTCTTTAGGAAATGTACTTTTCTAGTATGTATGTGTTATTCTTTTCACATGGCTGAACCAACTTTATATGTATTATACAATTGTAAAATGTGAACAATTCACAGCATTAACATTTTTGCCTGCAGGCTTTTGCATTGATATGCAGCATTGCCTGTGTCTAGTTTTTTTATTGGTTCAATGACTGACTGTGAAACTATCTGACTTGACGTTAGGTATTTGCCCAGCGTCACTTATCATAGCATTTTACTGTGACTGAAGTCACCCGGAGATGAGCTGATTTATTGCCAGGACATCCATGTCCTTAAAGATAAGAATGTTCCAATGTGGTTAGCTAAAAATGTCATAAGATAGTTCACAAGGCCATCATCCAGAGTTTCAAATGAACAGATATGCCACTTTTCCAGTTTGTTCTTGTTGCAGGGCTCGTTGACAGGAATTAGAATTTGACTATAGAAAACCATGCCTTTGTTATGTGTGACATGACAATTGGAGAGAAAGAAGATTACACAGGCAGCCAAATTCTGATCTTTTGCCCAATTATTGTCAAAAGAGCTGATCTGATTGGTCAAAAGACCAATGAGCAGCTAAATATCCGAATTGGGCTGCCTGTGTAAATGTAGCCAAGGAAGAGGTATGGAAAGAATGTCACCATGCAGGTTTGCAGATAGTTACCACGTTTCCATCCAACCATTTTTCTGTGTAAAAGGTAAGTGGTATGTAGGAGGGCATTTTCATCTCCATGTGGATTTCCACAATGATCACATAACCTTTCACATGTCAAATCATGTGGTTTTGGAACACTTCATAAGTGATGATATTTCACATTAACCTTCACATGTGAATTAAAATGTTCACATAATGCACTGCAAGCAAAAATGTGTCGTTAGGATGTCCCTGGAACATCCTGAAATAGCCACAGTGTTCTCAACTTACAAATGTGATGTACATGATTACATTGTGTATGTATATTTATACAGTCATTATTAGTCAACATGTTCTCACCCGGGATTTGGACTCATAACTTCTTAGTTCCCGGTATTCTGATTCTCCTGCTATGCCACCATGGCTGTATGAATAACTGAGTTCACCTGTACACTGAGTTCACCTGTACACTGAGTTCACCTGTACACTGAGTTCACTTCCGACACTTTGGACTTCAAAGTAAATCTCAGCGTTGTATGAAGAAAAACTATTTGATTTATCATAGTGATTCAGGAGTAACGTTTAAACATAATAACATTAGACAACTATACCAAAAAAAAGCTCTAATTGCTGAAATAAGTAAATAGAATCAATGATGAGAGAATAGTCAGATGAACTGATAAATAAAATAGCAGTGCAGATGACACTCTTTTGCTAAGTGCAGAGATGTTTTATAGGTACTGAATCTGATGGGCCTTCTGAGAAGGTTACAGGCTTTGTGGTGCAGCAGAAACATCAGCATACCCAGGTGGGGTCATGTTGAAAAGTCACTACTACGTGATCATGCCAAATGTAATCATATTGTCAATGATACAAGATTTGTACACCATTTTAGCTGAACAGCATACCACTAACTTAAAACCTCCATTTCATTACTTTTCTTACAACAACAAAAAATCACATGAAGAGAATAACATGTTTTCACTCATTTCAATTTTCACGTGAAAATTAAATGAGCATTTTTACATGTGAAAACTTAACTTTCACATGTGGAATTGCATTTTCACATGTCAAAAACTGTCACTTGAAAAACTAACTTGCACTTTAACGGGAAAAACTTTAAAAAGTTGTCACATAGTTTCATGGTATGAAATTTTACATCCCCATGTTGTCACATTTATTTAACATGAGATCATGTTTTCATATGTGTAGTTTCATGTTGTCACATGTTTCTTTTCCATGTTGTCACATGTTATCACATTAACGTCACATAAGATCACATATGAAATCTGGTTTTTCCTGTAAGGGTACTGCAGTCACTATCACTACTATAACGTATTTCAAAACTATAAATACTTTAAGACAAGCTATCAAGCACACAAATGTTCTTTAGGAAATGTACTTTTGTAGTTTGTCTATTTCTTCCACTCACTCTAAGCACTTAAACCGCTTACGCATTCAACACTAAACAACAGCCCCAACTTCGATTGCTTGAGATTTTCCCCCTTCTATTTATACCTTTTCTACTACAACATTTCTTAAGTGCATTTCACCACATGCATTTCAATGGCAATACAAGTGCCTGTAACACTTTATTTTAAGGGTCCATAATAAACCATTTAAAAGGCATTTAAAAGGCATTTGCTGACCATTTATTAATCATTACTCCCACTTTTGTAAACGTTAGTAAGCTAATTATTCACACGTATAAATATTTCCTTTAACATCCTGTGTTGTGTGCTTATTCTTTTACCAGGTACTACAGAATGTCTACCAATGGCAGGCCCATCTTTTTTACACTGGTCACTCCAAACATGTATGGAATATTTATGTACATAGCACTCACTTTAGATGAAAGAATGCACAAATACTTCACTTGATTAGTAAATGGTTTATTCATGTGGGAGTAATGCTTAATAAATGGTGAACAAACAATTTAAAAATGGCTAATAAATGGTTTATTGCAGACCCTTAAACTACCACTTGAATGGTCAAACCTTAATGCTACTCCTCTTGAACCGTTTAAGCTATCAAAACCAAACAAATGTTGAAATATGCAGACTGAAACAATATAATAATTGCGCACAGCTTTTTGATACTATTTCTACTTTTCGAACCAGAAACATTTTAAATGTGCATTACAATGGTAACATTAAGAAGCCAGCATACATCCAAATGAGGAAAAAATATATTACCCTTCAGAAATACTTGTAATAGGCCTTTGATTATTGATTAACATTTTTTTTTAAAGTAAGGGCAGATTGCATCATCTGTGGATCTATTGAGGGGGTATGCAAATTGGAGTGGGTCTAGCGTTTCCGGATGAAGGAGTTGATATGAGCCATCACTGGCCTTTCAAAGCGGTAGTCATTTAGGCAGGTTACCTACGCTTTCTTGGGCACAGGGACTTTGATTGTTTTGTCTGAAATGGCAAAATGTATCAACTTGACCAATCCACATTTTGTATTTTGCCCTCAAAAACATATATTTTTTAAAAGATCCAATGTTTTGTGGATTTTCTATGTAACTTTATTTTAGTAATATATTGTTGTCCTTTATGGCTTAACTTGGAGACATAACCAGGGTTTAAATTGGACCCAATCCGCCAGGTAACACTCCAAATGAATGGCTCAGAAATAAGAAATAATCATTTTTAACACACTTTAATTATTATACTCAGATAGGCTAAGTTGCCTTTTTACAGAATGGCGTTACAGAATTTGCACTTCCAAATGTGGAAACATTGCTACTGCAGCATGCTAACAACACCTTTTCACATGTGAGGTGAATAACACTATTTCACCATCACACGTGAAAGGGAGATTTTCACCTGTGGAGTTTTCGTACATGTGAAAATGCAAATGTGATTTTTACATGATTGTTTTTTACGTGTCTTGGTGTGGGCTCTGGAGTGGAACAGCGGTCTAATGCACTGCATCACAGTGCTATAGGTGTCATTACAGACCCTGGTTCGATTCCAGGCTGTATCACATCCGGCTGTGATTGGAAGTCCGATAGGATGGCACACAATTTGATTTTAAAATGTTGAACTGCATATCTAAAATTCACATGTTGAAGTGAAACAGCTAATTTCACATGTGCAACTGCAACTCACATGGAAAGTTGGTGTTAACACGTGAACTCCACATTTTATACATGTGAAAATATGGTTTCACGTGAAATTTAAGCTCAACATTTGAAAATGCGATTTTCACATGTGAAACTGCAAATTTTACTTCCTTTTTTGTAAAGGGAGTATGCAACAGAAATATCAAAGAATCCCACTGTTGAATAGTTGAACTATTCAATTGTTCAGCCTATAATATATTCCTCTGGAAGGCGTATTCAAATTGCGAGTGCTGCACAGGGAGAGAAATATGTATGTCCTGTCACTCACTGTACAACATTCTTAATGCAGTGGCAGGAAAACACACCTTTGTAAGCAGTTTTGATGGTCACTGTTAGAAGAGGAGAATCACTTGTCTTTCTACTGTTACTACAGATGTAGGATATTCATTTCACCTGTATTGTCACAGCAAAATAATCCTGCAGCAACAGGATTTGAATATTTAGTCCATTGGCTGCGTGCCAATGGAATGTTCTTTTTTTGGGGGGGGGCATTCAAGTCATTAATGTGTTGCTAACTTGTAACAAGATAGCCTAATGTTTATACTTTAGAGGTTGTGATCTAGCTAATGATTAGCCTAATGTTTATACTTTAGAGGTTTGTGATCTAGCCAATGATTAGCCTAATGTTTATACTTTAGAGGTTTGTGATCTAGCCAATGATTTGCCTAATGTTTATACTTTAGAGTTTGTGATCTAGCTAATGATTAGCCTAATGTTTATACTTTAGAGGTTTGTGATCTAGCTAATGATTAGCCTAATGTTTATACTTTAGAGGTTGTGATTTGGCTAATGATTAGCCTAATGTTTATACTTTAGAGGTTGTGATCTAGCTAATGATTTGCCTAATGTTTATACTTTAGAGGTTTGTGATCTAGCTAATGATTCGCCTAATGTGTATACTTTAGAGGTTGTGATCTAGCTAATGATTAGCCTAATGTGTATACTTTAGAGGTTGTGATCTAGCTAATGATTAGCCTAATGTTTATACTTTAGAGGTTGTGATCTAGCTAATGATTAGCCTAATGTTTATACTTTAGAGGTTGTGATCTAGCTAATGATTAGCCTAATGTGTATACTTTAGAGGTTGTGATCTAGCTAATGATTAGCCTAATGTTTATACTTTAGAGGTTGTGATCTAGCTAATGATTAGCCTAATGTTTATACTTTAGAGGTTTGTGATCTAGCTAATGCTTAGCCTAATATTTATACTTTAGAGGTTGTGATCTAGCTAATGATTAGCCAAATGGGGTAAATGCAGATGGGTAACCCTCAGGCTGTTTATTTAAAGACACTATGTTGCATCAAATGGGCTACATCAGGCGATAATGATAACCCCTGCCTGATAGTATTGTCCAATATGTTATTGGGCTCATTTCTGGAGGGGGAAAGTATATTTTAAATGTCAGCATAATTTTATTTTCATTCATTTTGGAGCAGAGTGCCCCTTTAAAAAGTAACCAGAACTGACTTTCTCACAGTTACTAACTTTCTCCCCAAAAAGTGTAGGTCCCCCCATGACCTACAGTATGATGTGATAAGTGTTGCTGTCAGTATTGTTGTCAGGAGGTTTAGGCACCTCCTAAATCCCAATTTGACCTTACTTCTTTAACATCAAATGAATGAACGTAATTGCAGTATTCTGACCTCATAAACCACCATGTTTTAGTTTGTTGTTGAAATATATACATTTGAGTTGTTTTGATGTTGGAAGGTAAACAATCTCTCTAAATTGTCTATCAAATATGAATGTGGTTCCATGTCTCAGTTTGGCAAACCTTTAAGCCCTATGTTGCATTTTTGCAGCACTTACAAATCTAACTCTAGCTCTGGCTCAGAATGTTTGTTTCTGAAATGTATATATTTTTTTACATAATCACTACATCTTAGAGAAGATAGGAAAAAATATTTAGTTTAATGTAGTTGCATGGATGGCTTACAACATATGCTTGTTTGGTGGACTGGTGCAGTCTTAGACGAGTGGACAGGTTTCTGATGTTTCAGAGTTTACTGATGCCACAATAATCATACAGACACACGACACATACTGCTCAGAGATACATCTGGGTCTAAGGAGATGCAATAGGTAGTGTTTGTCATGATGTTTGAGTTTAGGACCTGTACACAATGCAATTTTTTGGAAGCATTGCATTTGTTCAACCATGGGTCTTAAGGGTTAAGCTATGAACTTCAATCCAATGTTGAAATGTGCAGACTGACTCAACTCAGATGGCTTGCATACGGCTTGTTGATACTATTTATACATTTTGGATTTATAACCATTTAACATTTGCACAAATTAACATGGGTTTGAATGAGAAGCATACGAATACAGTGGTAGCTATTCAAAACGGTCCTGCTCCTTGGCTACAAGACCAACTTTAAGATGCTTAGGCTGTCCTAACTTCAAGTTCTCGAAAACCTTTAGAAACTATAATGACAAAACATTAGGAAAACACTCACTTCCCATGACATAGACTGACCAGGTGAATCCATGACATAGACTGACCAGGTGAATCCATGACATAGACTGACCAGGTGAATCCATGACATAGACTGACCAGGTGAATCCATGGCATAGACTGACCAGGTGAATCCATGACATAGACTGACCAGGTGAATCCATGACATAGACTGACCAGGTGAATCCATGACATAGACTGACCAGGTGAATCAATGACATAGACTGACCAGGTGAATCCATGACATAGACTGACCAGGTGAATCCATGACATAGACTGACCAGGTGAATCCATGACATAGACTGACCAGGTGAATCCATGACATAGACTGACCAGGTGAATCCATGGCATAGACTGACCAGGTGAATCCATGACATAGACTGACCAGGTGAATCCATGACATAGACTGACCAGGTGAATCCATGACATAGACTGACCAGGTGAATCCATGGCATAGACTGACCAGGTGAATCCATGGCATAGACTGACCAGGTGAATCCATGGCATAGACTGACCAGGTGAATCCATGACATAGACTGACCAGGTGAATCCATGACATAGACTGACCAGGTGAATCCATGACATAGACTGACCAGGTGAATCCATGACATAGACTGACCAGGTGAATTCAAGTGAAAGCTATGATCGTTTATTGATGTCACTTGTTAAATCCACTTCAATCAGTGTGGATGAAGAGGAGTAGACGGGTTAAAGAAGGATTTTTAAGCCTTGAGTCAATTGAGACATGGATTGTGTATGTGTGCCATTCAGAGGGTGAATGAGCAAGACAAAAGATTCAAGTGCCTTTGAACGGGGTATGGTAGTAGGTGCCAGGAGGGGGGGGGGGAGGGGGGGGGGGGGTGCAACTCAATATTAGGAAGGTGTTCCTAATGTTTGGTATACTCTATGTATATAGATATAATGCTAATAAACTTGAAGCATTTCAGCTACAAATACCACTTTAAGATTTTAAAAACGTTAAATTATACAGAGTGGCTAAAGATACTGAGATTTCTGCGCATGTGCAGGATCGAGTCCTTTCAGCTGTTGCCTTAGTGCTCACTCATTTCGTGACTCCCCTGCCGCTTGTTCAAACAAACTTAGTTCATTGTCTGTTGTAACAGTAATCAAAGCAAACATGAGAACGACACAACATGCAGTCTAGCAATTTCATGTTCTTTTTTCAGGAGAGGAGTTGGCCTACATGCAGCTATTTAGGCAAGCTAGATATACACAGCATATCAAAAAGCAAGCCACAGACAGGCAGTAAGTAGCAATTCGATGTGCAAGCATTTTCTATAGGGAGACAGAGTTCTTATTTTAGCAACTGGCTATATGGCAGCATAACTATAAAGATTACATCATCACAAAAAACGCTTTTAGTTTTTCCCCAATGCAATGTGTAGACTGTGTCTTCCCTGCGCAACGGCAATATCCGTTACAACAGACAGATAGCCTTCATATATATATATACACACACACACACACACACAGAGAGGACAAAACATTAGGAACACCTGCTCTTTCACTGACAGACTGACCAGGTGAATCCAGGTGAAAGATATGATCCTTTATTGATGTCACTTGTTAAATCCACTTCAATCAGTGTAGATGAAGGGGAGTAGACAGGTTAAAGAAGGATTATTAAGCCTTGAGACAATTGAGACATGGATTGTGTATGTGTGCCATTCAGATGTTTTGTACCCTCAGTGTTTATATTTTTTGAATGTTTGTTCAAGTCGCCAACAGGTTTTTATTTCAGCTGTTCAGAAATATGAGGCAGAGACATAGGTAACATCATCATCTCGGTCAAAGTGGTTGAGGCTTCAGAAGAGGGTGACTAAAGCATCAAGTAAAGAGACAGACTTGAATGTGTATATTAAATAACACATGAGCAGAACATGATTCTGATTATTCGTTTCGGGAAAAAAGTTTCCAGAACATGAATGTACTGTGAGCATTTTGTTGGATGGTGTATACCATGTGTAAATAGGATACCATGTGTAAATAGGATACCATGTGTAAATAGGATACCATGTGTAAATAGGATACCATGTGTAAATAGGATACCATGTGTATTCTGGAAATAGGATAAAAAAACTTGACATTTTAAACTTGACCTGTACAAGCTAGAGACACCAAACCAACTTTCACATTTTCAGTCTATCCTATCCTATCAACCATAAATACTTCAAGACAAGCTAGAAAGCACACACATTGTCTTAGGAAGAGTCCTTTTCTATTTCTTTTAACTGCAATAATGAGTTTTTCACTACTGTGGGCTTATGCCAATCATGGACATTTCTTAGCTTTTTCCAACATCTTTTTTCCAACATCATTACTGTCACTGTGTGATATACTGTTATTAATCTGCATAAGAAATTAGGTTTATAAGAAATTAAAGTCAACCCACTGGCAGTTTATCTTCAATGTGTCCATTATGAATATTTTATGGACAGACTACGTAAACATTAAAAAAACGAATTACGTGAGATTTTAGTTCTGGGTAAACCGAGATTGGTCCTTTATAGATCGCAAAGTGTAAAGGGGCAATCTGCAGTTCAAAATATTACAAAGTAGCCACCCCGCAACATGTATTGGTAAACAGCTGAGGGGCGGGGCTTGAGTAATGTAACCACTCACAAATTCATAGACAAAGCTATGGATGCAAGGACTTACCATCCATGAGATTGAAATGATAGTTTTACCATGTTTTAAAGCTATAGTGGTTGTTTACATGGACTTTGTTTACAAACATTGACGTAAAACAAGCTTATATTTTGTCTTCTGATGGGTTCCTACAGTTGAACTAAACTCATGGGGCTTTGATAAAGTATATCATCCAAGAATCAATGGCTATATATCAATCATTTAACGGTCCAAAACTGGATGTAGTAACTGCGGATTGCGTCTGTAAATGGCACAAACACAAGTTATTAAACAAAGTCATGTTATGTTGACTTTATTTTCTGTATAGATTTGAATATTATACAACCAATTTTTGGGCACTGGAAAGTGACATTTTTCATGAGTGAAAATAGAAACTGTCATGATTTTGCGCTAATAGAGTCAGACAATTATGTCCTTACAGTAGTTTTGATTTAGATTGACAGAAATGTCAAACCGATTTATGCAACTTCACCTCCATGCCACATGCAATTGTTTCTAGTCACAACACTAGGCTGTTGAATGGACGTCATTCCAATGTTTTGGACTGCGGTTCAATGAATCCCCACATCAGACCACTTATTGGCGCAACAGGTTTCAGGAGCTAGGGCTAGGGGTTTACTCAGAAACACTGACCCATCTTCAACAATAACATGTCAACCCTTGACCTAGCTTTGACCGAGTCTGCAATCAGATACACCCAGCATTGTCCAGGACTTGCACGCCATTGACAGACTAGCCAGATTGTTACGTCCATTTTTACCTTAGAACTGGTTAAATTTTTCCAGCCCCATCCTTCAGCTATTTACCAAGTCAGTTGCAGGGTGACCACTTTGGTTACATTTCTCCAGCCCCATCCTTCAGCTATTTACCAAGTCAGTTGCAGGGTGACCACTTTGGTTACATTTCTCCAGCCCCATCCTTCAGCTATTTACCAAGTCAGTGGCAGGGTGACCACTTTGGTTACATTTCTCCAGCCCCATCCTTCAGCTATTTACCAAGTCAGTGGCAGGGTGACCACTTTGGTTACATTTCTCCAGCCCCATCCTTCAGCTATTTACCAAGTCAGTGGCAGGGTGACCACTTTGGTTACATTTCTCCAGCCCCATCCTTCAGCTATTTACCAAGTCAGTGGCAGGGTGACCACTTTGGTTACATTTCTCCAGCCCCATCCTTCAGCTATTTACCAAGTCAGTGGCAGGGTGACCACTTTGGTTACATTTCTCCAGCCCCATCCTTCAGCTATTTACCAAGTCAGTGGCAGGGTGACCACTTTGGTTACATTTCTCCAGCCCCATCCTTCAGCTATTTACAAAGTCAGTGGCAGGTTGACCACTTTGGTTACATTTCTCCAGCCCCATCCTTCAGCTATTTACCAAGTCAGTGGCAGGGTGACCACTTTGGTTACATTTCTCCAGCCCCATCCTTCAGCTATTTACCAAGTCAGTGGCAGGGTGACCACTTTGGTTACATTTCTCCAGCCCCATCCTTCAGCTATTTACCAAGTCAGTGGCAGGGTGACCACTTTGGTTACATTTCTCCAGCCCCATCCTTCAGCTATTTACCAAGTCAGTGGCAGGGTGACCACTTTGGTTACATTTCTCCAGCCCCATCCTTCAGCTATTTACCAAGTCAGTGGCAGGGTGACCACTTTGGTTACATTTCTCCAGCCCCATCCTTCAGCTATTTACCAAGTCAGTGGCAGGGTGACCACTTTGGTTACATTTCTCCAGCCCCATCCTTCAGCTATTTACCAAGTCAGTGGCAGGGTGACCACTTTGGTTACATTTGTCCAGCCCCATCATTCAGCTATTTACCAAGTCAGTGGCAGGTTGACCACTTTGGTTACATTTCTCCAGCCCCATCCTTCAGCTATTTACCAAGTCAGTGGCAGGGTGACCACTTTGGTTACATTTATCCAGCCCCATCCTTCAGCTATTTACCAAGTCAGTGGCAGGGTGACCACTTTGGTTACATTTCTCCAGCCCCATCCTTCAGCTATTTACCAAGTCAGTGGCAGGGTGACCACTTTGGTTACATTTCTCCAGCCCCATCATTCAGCTATTTACCAAGTCAGTGGCAGGGTGACCACTTTGGTTACATTTCTCCAGCCCCATCCTTCAGCTATTTACCAAGTCAGTGGCAGGGTGACCATTTTGGTTACATTTCTCCAACCCCATCCTTCAGCTATTTACCAAGTCAGTTGCAGGGTGACCACTTTGGTTACATTTCTCCAGCCCCATCCTTCAGCTATTTACCAAGTCAGTGGCAGGGTGACCACTTTGGTTACATTTCTCCAGCCCCATCCTTCAGCTATTTACCAAGTCAGTGGCAGGGTGACCACTTTGGTTACATTTCTCCAGCCCCATCCTTCAGCTATTTACCAAGTCAGTGGCAGGGTGACTGCTTTGTAGCAAAGCGGCATGAGGAATACGTGGAAGAAGTGCATGGATGTATGCCTGCCTGAGGTAGTCCATGCAAATGTGCTGTTTTTCTGATGAAGTACAGAGTGAACAGTGTCAATATGGGCCCCCTGCCCAGAGAATGTCCATGTGCTGTTGTGGGTGAACAAAGTGGAGTGGTGAAGCAGTATAGTGGAAAAGGTGAAATATCACACTATTACATAACAAAAACATTGAAACATCACTCAACCTCTCACCCATAAGATGGTTTTCATAGACAAATGTCAGAATGACTAATGATGTTCAATTCTATTCTAATTTATTCTATATTCTTCTTCTATTGTGTTCTTTTCAAAATGTCCATTAGAATGTCTATTAGAATGTCTATTTTCCATCCTCAATAACTGACAGTTCTATTTTTATTTTCAGCCTTATGGGCCATTTCCTGATTCATCTCCCTGACCTCCAACCCCACCCCCACCTCCCCGCTATGAATCCCCAAGACTGCACCTCCATCCCTGGGGATTTCAACCTCTCCTCCTCCTCCAGGGGCTACTCCACGGTCACCAACCTCTTCATGAATGAGTCCGGCGAGAGCGCTCCCTTCCAGGACAGCAGCACCATTATCACCGCAGTAATCTCTATGACTGTATTCATGGTGGGCCTCCTGGGCAACACGCTGGCCATCTACGTGGTCCTGCGCTATGCCAAGATGAAGACTGTCACCAACATGTACCTTCTGAACTTAGCCCTGGCAGATGAATTGTACATCTTAGGACTTCCCTTCCTGACCACCCAGAACGTGCTCTCTTATTGGCCGTTTGGGCAGTTTCTGTGCCGCGTGGTCATGACGGTAGACTCCATCAACCAGTTCACCAGCACCTTCTGCCTGACCGTGATGAGCATTGACCGCTACCTGGCCGTGGTGCACCCCATTCGGAGCGTCAAGTGGCGGCAACCGAAGGTGGCTAAGATCATAAACGGGCTGGTGTGGGTGGTGTCGTTCGTGGTGGTGCTGCCGGTCACCATCTACTCAGATGTTCAGGACCGCTTCAACTCGTGCAACATGAGCTGGCCTGATCCCCAGGAGCTGTGGTCAACGGTCTTCATCCTCTACACGGCCATCTTGGGCTTCTTCGTCCCCCTGCTGATCATCTGCCTCTGCTACCTGCTCATCATCATCAAGGTATAGTTGGGTTGTACTCTAACCCACATCCTCTTCAGTCTTATGTTGTTCATTGTTTGTTCATTGTTTAAGGCTCCTTCCATTTGTTTTAGACCCCATTCCATTTGTTTGAGACCCCATTCCATTTGTTTGAGGATCCATTCCATTTGTTTGAGACCCCATTCCATTTGTTTGAGGATCCATTCCATTTGTTTGAGGATCCATTCCATTTGTTTGAGACCCCATACCATTTGTTTGAGACCCCATTAGAATTTCTATTAAAATGTCTATTTTCCATCCTCAATAACTGACAGTTACATTTTTATTTTCAGCCTTATGGGCCATTCCATTTGTTTGAGACCCCATTCCATTTGTTTGAGACCCCATTCCATTTGTTTGAGGCTCCCATTCCATTTGTTTGAGACCCCATTCCATTTGTTTGAGACCCCATTCCATTTGTTTGAGACCCCATTCCATTTGTTTGAGACCCCATTCCATTTGCTTGAGGATTCATTTGTTTGAGACCCCATTCCATTTGTTTGAGACCCCATTCCATTTGTTTGAGGATTCATTCCATTTGTTTGAGACCCCATTCCATTTGTTTGAGACCCCATTCCATTTGTTTGAGACCCAATTCCATTTGTTTGAGACCCCATTCCATTTGTTTGAGACCCCATTCCATTTGTTTGAGACCCCATTCCATTTGTTTGAGGATCCATTCCATTTGTTTGAGACCACATTCCATTTGTTTGAGACCCCATTCCATTTGTTTGAGACCCCATTCCATTTGTTTGAGACCCCATTCCATTTGTTTGAAGCCCCCTTCCATTTGTTTGAGGGTGCCTTCCATTTGTTTGAGACCCCATTCCATTTGTTTGAGACCCCATTCCATTTGTTTGAGACCCCATTCCATTTGTTTGAGGATCCATTCCATTTGTTTGAGACCCCATTCCATTTGTTTGAGACCCCATTCCATTTGTTTGAGACCCCATTCCATTTGTTTGAAGCCCCCTTCCATTTGTTTGAGGGTGCCTTCCATTTGTTTGAGGCTCCAATGCATTTGAGTCCTTAATCCCTTCTTCTCACTGTCCCAAACTGAATTCTAATGGTTCTTAGGTTTGTTTCTATTTCCAAACCCAATGGACCAGTGCCTTAGACCCTGGCCTGGGCCTAAAACCTCTCCAAACCACTATAAATCCTCTCAATATAGTGATCTTCAAAGGTGTCCATGTCCAAAGCTATTCCTTCACAAAGTCACAGACCAAAAACCTCCCATTCATTACAGGTGAAGTCTGCCGGGGCCAGAGCGGGCCTGACCAGGCGGCGCCGCTCCGAACGCAAAGTCACCCGCATGGTGGTCATCATCGTGGTGGTCTTTGTCATCTGCTGGCTGCCCTTCTTCACCACCAACATAGTCAACCTCGTCTTCATCATACCAGAGAACAGTGTCACCGCCGGCGTCTACTTCTTCCTGGTCATCATGACCTACGTCAACTCCTGTGCCAACCCGCTCCTCTACGGCTTCCTGTCTGACAACTTCAAGCAGAGCTTCAGGAAGGTCCTGTGTCTCCACAAGGCGAACGGGGTTGGGGTGGGGGACGGAGGAGACATGGGGAGTGGAGGGGGACGTCCCATATCCCCTAGGCTGGAGAGGGTGGAGACGACGCAGCAGCATGACCCGCTCTTCACCCCCCGGATCATGGACTTCAACAATGGACACATGACGCAGAACAACCAAGTAGGTAAATCTATAGAAATAAAACAACTAGAACGGACATTCGCAATAAAGTGAACGTTCTGTGATGGGTGGACTACTAATTCTATGGGTCAATATTCTACCCAAGAACTGTGAATGGCTGTCAGGTATCAATTATTTTGGTCAGTCTGCCAAAGATAATCTTGAAGGCTGTCCGTTTCATTCATTGGTAGTCAACCGCAGTATACAATATAACTAGATTCACAGCCAATTTATATGTAATTTATATTTATCTAAATGATAGTACTTGATAGTTTTTTTCACCTGCAGAGCATCTTAAGAAGTAGAATAGATTAATAAGCACTTACTACACAGGGCGTTTACCCTTCTCCTTGGCCCACAACTGCTTTACAGCATAGAGGGTGAGAGGAGCTGAAAAATCACTCTGGAAGCCTAACATAGTAAACCCTCCTGATCAGAAGCTTTGACGCTGAGGGGATTCAGTGTACTGTGTGCTGATAGTTAGTTACACCCACTAGTACTGTAAATGGGTACCACTGATTTCTCCTCTACGGTTGATGCCTCCAGTGTATTTCATATTTTTAAAATTCTGAGTGCTATGCATTTCGCTAGTATTTTTCCATCACAACATTGACGTGTAAGGGCCCTCCAGATTTTTAGATAGACTGGGTCTTTATATTTGCCATCTAGTTTTGTTTTAATAATAGAGAAATCAGACCTTCCTGCTGAGTACCTGACAGACTACCATTTCTATAGGAGTAGTTAAAACAAACAATGGCGCTTTTAGTATTTAAAAAAGGCTTGATATACCTCACCCGGTATGCCATCAAGCCCTGGGGTTTTTCCAGACTAAAATGATTTAATAGCATCAAAAAGTTCTTCCTCTGTAATTTGATCTTTCTGTACATTTGTTCATTTTCTATTTTTTATATTATTTGGAAAGAATTCCTTTTAAAATACCATTTGGAGAATCATAGATTCTTCAGTAACGAGTTTCTGCAAATTATTTTTGTTAGTGTTCCTGTATTGGAGATTCAAAATGTTGTGCATTTTTCTCCATATTCCATCCAGTTTGCTTTATTTTTGTAATAGATTACATTAGATCATTCTTGAATAAGTTATTTTTGTTGTTCCTCTAACTTATTTTGTATCTCTGTAGTATCGTTTTTATTGCTATCTACCTGTACTATTAGTTAATGTATATCCCTTGTTAGTCTTGGCTCTTTTGCCAGAAACTGCTTTGTTATTATTGAATTGAATGACCCCTGAAGGTACATTTAAAGGTATCCCAAACAATAAGGGAATTTGCTGAACCTATACTATACTGGAAAAATTCAGTTATAAATGATTTTGTCTTAGTTAAAAATAAGTTGTCCTCCCGTAAACTTTGATGAAATTACCAATATCCCCATCCACATGGAAAATATATAAGAGTTATGTGAATGCCAATTAGATGATGATCTGATCACATTCTGTTTCCTATTAAAACTTTTTTTGCAAGAGAGAAAGAGACAAGAAAGTAGTCAAGACGACTAGCTTGATTAAGTCTCCTCCATGTATATCTCACTAGGTCGGGGTTTTTTCATCTCCAAATATCCACTATTTCTAATGTGTCCATAATATTAGTGATTTCCTTAGGGGCACGGTGATGATAGTTTGTAGATTACCTTTACGGTCCATTGAGATATTCAAAAGGATCCACCTTCCTTGCGAATCATTCCTGACTATTTGCACATTCAAATCTAGATTTTTGTTCATTTATATCACACCTTTTGAGTTCCTGTCATGTTCATCGTATGAAGGAGACCAAGGCGCAGCGTGAATAGAGTTACACATATTTTTTATGAACTGAAACTCACCAAAACAAAACAACAAAACAACAACCAAACAAAACGTGAAGCTACTAGTGGGCACAAAGGCACCTAACTGTAGACAAGATCCCACACCAAAAAGTGGGAAAAAAGGCCTGCCTAGATATGATCCCCAATCAGAGACAACGATAAACAGCTGTCTCTGATTGGGTACCATATCAGGACAACATAGACATACAAAAACCCCTAGACATACAACAACCCTAGGCATACAAACCCCCTAGACATACAAAAACCCTAGACATACAAACCCCCTACACATACAAAAACCCTAGACATACAAAAGCCTAAGGCATACAAAATACCCTAGACATAGTCACACCTTGACCTAACCAAAATATATAGAAAACAGAAATATCTAAGGTCAGGGCGTGACTCTGTCTGTGAAGTAGTTGGTGAACCAGGCGAGGCAGTCATTTGAGAAACCAAGGCTGTTGAGTCTGCCGTGGTGATTGACAGAGTCGGAGGCCCTGGCCAGGTTGATTTATATAGCTGCACAGTATTGTCTCTTATCGATGGCGATTGTCTCTTATAACTGGCTATACTTATTTCACCCCTTACCATAACTAGATACTATTCTCAGTCTAAATTTACCATATTTTAGTGCTTGTAAAGTTACTGCCATCCGAGGAATTATGACGGTCAAAAGTAAAACTAGAAATGTCTGATATTAAGAATTCTATAAATAGGTTCTAGCAATATTTGTTTTATTCCCTTGCCTGTTTGCCTGTGAGCCAATGCCACTATTCTGATATCTTTCCCTTGCTTGTTGTAAACATATATAAACTTGTCGACAAATACATAAAAAACATAAACAATAAACACATTAAATTAGAAACCAGTTATCAACAATAGAGAGAGAGGGAGAGAAGAGAAGAGAAAGGAGAGAGAAAGAGAGAGTGAAAGAAGAGAGCGAGATCAGGTGTGTGTGTGTGTGTGTGTGTGTGTGTATAAGTCTGTATGTGTAAGCGAGCATGTAATTGAGTACGTGTGTTCATATCCATTTCATAATGTTCAGATATTTTTACAGTCCCCATGCTTTCTTTTTTTGTAACCTGAATTACCTGTAGAATGTAGTACAGCCATGGTGTCATCCATGTCCTTGTTCAGTCGTGGCTGATAATATACACTACCGGTCTAAAGTTTTCTTTATTTTGACTATTTTCTACATTGTAAAATAGTAGTGAAGACATCAAAACTATGAAATAACACATATGGAATTATGTAGTAAAAAAAAAGTGTTATATTTTTGAGATTCTTCAAATAGACACTCTTTTCCTTGATGACAGATTTGCACACTCTTGGCGTTCTCCCCACCAAGCTTCATGAGGTACTCACCTGGAAAGCATTTCATTTAACAGGTGTGCCTTCTTAAAAGTTAATTTGTGGAATTTATTTCCTTCTTAATGCTTAATGCCAATCAGATGTGTTGTGACAAGGTAGGGGGTTAAACAGAAGATAGCCCTTTTTGGTAATAGACCAAGTCCATATTATGGCAAGTTTATCTCAAAACAGCAAAGAGAAATGACAGTCCATCATTACTTTAAGACACTAAGGTCAGTCAATCTGGAAAATTTCAAGAACTTTGAAAGTTTCTTCAAGTTCAGTCACAAAAAAAACAAGTTACCAGCCTCAGAAATTGCAGCCCAAATAAAGTTCAAGTAATAGTAATAGTAATAGACACATCAAATTGCTGCAAAGAAACCACTACTAAAGGACACCAATAACAAGAAGAGACTTGCTTGAACCAAGAAACACAAGCAATGGACATTAGACCAGTGGAAATGTTGAGATTTTTGGTTCCAACCGCCGTGTCTTTGTGACTCGCGGTGTGGATGAACGGATGATCTCTGCATGTGTATTTCCCACCGTAAAGCATGGAAGAGGAGGTGTTATGGTGTGGGGGTGGTTTGCTGGTGACACTGTATGTGATTTATTTAGAATTCAAGGTACACTTAACCAGCATGGCTACCACAGCATTCTGCAGCGATACACCATCCCATCTGGTTGGGCTTAGTGGGACTATCATTTGTTTTTCAACAGGACAATGACCCAACACACCTCCAGGCTGTGTAAGGGCTATTTGACCAAGAAGGAGAGTGATGGAGTGCTGCATCAGATGACCTGGCCTCCACAATCCCCCAACCTCATCCAAATTGAGATGGTTTGGGATGAGTCGGACCGCAGAATGAAGGAAAAGCATCCAACAAGTGCTCACCATATGTGGGAACAGTCTTCAAGACTGTTGGACAAGCATTCCAGGTGAAGTTGGTTGAGAGAATGCCAAGGTGTGCAAAGCTGTCATGAAGGCAAAGTGTGAAGGCAAAGTGTGAAGGCAAAGTGTAGCTATTTGAAGAATGTTAAATGTAATACTTTTTTGGTTACTACATGATTCCATTTGTGTTATTTCATAGTCTTGATGTCTTCACTGTTATTCTATAATGTAGAAAATAGTAAAAAAGAAAGAAAAGCCCTTGAATGAGTTGGTGTTCTAAAACCTTTGACCGGTAGTGTACATCTAGCTGTCTTTTGTAGGCACCGAACGGCAGCTGCGGGTAGGGTTAAGGGGGAGAGGTGTGTGTCTCTTAACATCAGCAGGTGCACACTATCTAATGTTAAGGAAATCAAATCAAATCAAATGTATTTATATAGCCCTTCGTACATCAGCTGATATCTCAAAGTGCTGTACAGAAACCCAGCCTAAAACCCCAAACAGCAGGTGTAGAAGCACGGTGGCTATGAAAAACTCCCTAGAAAGGCCATAACCTAGGAAGAAACCTAGAGAGGAACCAGGCTATGTGGGGTGGCCAGTCCTCTTCTGGCTGTGCCGGGTGGAGATTATAACAGAACATGGCCAAGATGTTCAAATGGAAGTCTTCAGGTTTTGCTTTCCTGAGTTAGAATACCTCACAATAAACTGCAGACCATATTATTATATTTTTCGTACATGTCTATTTATCACCACAAACCGAGGCTGGCACTAAGACCGGGCTCAACAAGACAATGCACATCCAGAGGATTCGCTCCTAGCGACCAGTGATTTGAATGTAGGCAAACTCCAATCTGTCTTACCTCCTTTTTAGCAGCATGTCAGTCGTGCAACTAGATGCGAAAAAACTCTAGATCACCATTACTCCACACACAAAAATGCATACAGAGCTCTCCCTTGCCCTCCATTTGGCAACTCTAAACATAACTCTATCGTCCTGATTCTTACTTACCCTTAACCCTTTATTCCTTGTGTTATTATTTATCTTTTTTTCTCCCAGCATTGTTGGGAAGGGGCCGTAAGTCATCATTTCACTGTTAGTCTACACCTGTTGTTTACGATGCATGTGGCAAATACATTTTCATTGGATTTGATTCAACACCAAGCTCAGAGCCTTGGGTCTGGACACCACCTCTGCAACTGGATCCTGGACATCCTGACGGGCAGACGACAAGCTGTCAGGATTGACAAGCCAATCTCCAGCACACTGACTCTTAACACAAGGGCCCCCCAGGGGTGTGTCCTGAGTCCTCTGCTGTAGGTCTATTAACCAACAACGGCGAATCAGCCTATAGGGAGAAAGTAAGTTAACTGGCATTGTGATGCCAGGACAACAACCTTTCCTCAACATCAGCAAAACAAAGGAGTTGATTGTTGACTTCAGGAAGCAGAGGGGGGAACATGCCTGATCCACATCAATGGGACTACAGTAGAGTAATGTTCCTTGCTGTCCACATCACCAAGGACATGACATGGACCAACAACACCATCACAACACCGTCTCTACTTCCTAAGGCGGCTGAAGAAATTCAAAATAGTACTGCTGACCTGTTGCATCACGGCCTGGCACGGGAATTGCTTCATCCACGACTGCAAGGTCCTCCAGCTGTTGGTGAAGAAGGCCCAGTACATCACTGGGACCGTGTTCCCACCCATCCAGGACATCTACTCAAAACGTTGCCTGGGGGCGGGCAGTAGCATCATCAAGGAACCCACAAACACCCCAGTCACTCCTTTACCGTCGGGCAGATGGTATCGGAGCATGAGGTCTGATAGCTACAGACTCAGACACAGTTTCTATCTACAAGCCATCAGACTGCTGAACAACTGGTCTGACCACCTCCACTGACTCTGCACACCTTAGCACATATGCACTCACTTAATCACTCACACAACCTCACAGATATGCAGTCATCCACACACACGCACACACAATCACACACATTTATGCTACACACACATCACAACTGCTGCTACCAGACTCTTATTATCATTGTTAAATACTGCACAATTTATACACTTGCCCACCAATCGCCCCTTCCCCAAAACACGTGTAAATATTGGACTATAAACTGTGCCTTCATATATTATACTTATGCATAAAGAGAAATTCTATTGTACTGAGCCATTTACTTTATATTTGAATTCTTATCTTTTATCATGTCTTACTGTTACAGTTCGAAGATTAAAAACAAATCGTGACTGACGGAGGAATGGGCGGGGATGGGTGGGCTAACGGACGAATGGGGGGGACGGATGGACGGACGGGGGGCGAAGGGGGAGTGTGCTGGTCGTGCTGGTCGTTGTTTGTAATGTCTAAATGTATCTCTTGCTGTCTTTGCAGTGTGTTCAAATTGAGACTTGTGCCAACATGACGACGGAGCTTCTGCCCTTAGAGAGCCCAGTGATTGATCAGTCTACGCTATGATGAGGCCTGATAGGTCAGTCTACGCTATGATGAGGCCTGATTGGTCAGTCTACGCTTTGATAATCCCTGATTGGTCTGTCTACGCTTTGATGAGCCCTGATTGGTGAGTCTACACTTTGATAAGCCCTGACTGGTTAGTCTATGCTTTGATGAGCCAAGCCACCTCCCTCTCCATCACGATAAACAATCCATCATTGGGAGCCCTCCCACTGTCAACCCATGTAGCTCTTGACCAATGACCTGTTTCGGACGATACAGGAAGAAGAGGTACATGGGACTTCAAAGAACACTTCCTGTTCTGACACTACACTGAACGATTTCTGCGATGACACCTCTCCTGTTTGTCAGTATAAACAGACATTTACAGCGCATTGCACCACTGAAAGGGGCTGGGGGGAGGACGGCTCATAATAAGGGCTGGAACGGAGCGAATGGCATGACATCAAACACATGGAAACCATGTTCAATGTATTTTATACCATTCCACTGATTCCGCTCCAGCCATTACCACAAGCCCGTCCTCCTCAATGACGGTGCCACCAACCGCCTGTGCATTGCACCAGCTTGGTTTCATAGAACCAGCAAGAGCATATTCTTCCATGTACTTTATAGATTCCTTACATATACTATAAGGAAAGACTATTTTTTAGACTGTGAATGGGTAGAAACTTGCCCTAGAAAATGAACCTGAGTATTCCCTTCACTTTATATGAACTGGATCATTTGATTTCATCAGAAATGTTGTGAATTGAAATGGATTGTCGTCTTTGTGAGCTTGGAACTTTCTGTGTGTAGGTATGTACTGGGCCTTCATCACTATGTAGGTAAGGCCATGACGGGAACGTACTACACACACTGTCTATGACCCTTGTCCATTTGTCACTATGATCACCTGTAACAAGTCCCAAAGGCTCATAATTCCCACCTGTGGACTCATGGATGGTTTCTGCTCTGGACAAAGTTAGTTCAAGCTGGGATGACCAATGAAATGGTACTAGAGGAAACCTGCAATGTGGAAACGAACACTGTCCCCGAACAGAGAGAATGATGATAATGATGATGTCAATCAAATAGAGGAATCTGGCGTACAGTACTCACTGTATCTATGGCATAATGTTATAACGGAGGATCCTATTCATATTATTGATGAATTATTGTTATTTGTTGGGTATTATTGTTATAAACTTGGGTAGTTGTTCCAAGTGTTTTGGTTATTTTAATGTGTTTATTTGTGATTAATGGATCCCCTTGACCTTTTATTGGAGATTGAAGCACTGGTGCAACTTCATTGTGCTTGACCTTACCTGAGGTCATGTTCTTTAGGCACCATACAGAATAAAACGGACTGAAACAGGGAGGGACTACCTCCTAGACTAATGTCCAGTAAGAGACACAGATTTTAATTTCACCTTTTGAATTGTTTTCCCTTGCATGCCCTACTGAACAATCTGCGTACAACAGCATAGTCGTCGCTGTCTGATGAAAAGCACTAACCTCCAAAACACATTTCTTCAGGAAATGGAAGAAATTACCATATTGTCCCATTATTGAACATACAATTCTGAAACTTCAGGAGCTATTTTGAATACACTTTCTTGGTCTAGAGTCATTAAATGTTCAGAGTACATTGAAGGGAGTTACTGCTTTCAAATTTTTTTTAAAATGTAAATGGCAAAAATGTTGTTTTCATCAGACAGCGACTCAATGATTAATCTGCTGTACACACACACTGTATTTTATGGATTAGCTTTAACTGTATTGAGTTCAATGAACACACAATCCACACGGGCTGTCTTACAGTCATGTATGACAGGTTCAAGATTTATACAGTAAGTTATTATCTGTGTACTCTACTCTGGGATTACACCGTGGTCAAGTAAATGTAAAAAAAAGTTGCTGTTACTTATGCTAATTATTTTAAATAATACCATAGCATTATTGCTAATGTGTACCATCTGGACATGTGTTCAACATGTTTCATTTCAGTGTTATTGTTTTAATAAAATGACAAAAATACAATTGGTTCGATCAATATGCATGTAGTTCGAGTACCAGTCTTTTTAGCTAACATTCCACTCCTTGTACCAGTCTTTTTAGCTAACATTCCACTCCTTGTACCAGTCTTTTTAGCTAACATTCCACTCCTTGTACCAGTCTTTTTCGCTAACATTCCACTCCTTGTACCAGTCTTTTTAGCTAACATTCCACTCCTTGTACCAGTCTTTTTAGCTAACATTCCACTCCTTGTACCAGTCTTTTTAGCTAACATTCCACTCCTTGTACCAGTCTTTTTAGCTAACATTCCACTCCTTGTACCAGTCTTTTTCGCTAACATTCCACTCCTTGTACCAGTCTTTTTAGCTAACATTCCACTCCTTGTACCAGTCTTTTTCGCTAACATTCCACTCCTTGTACCAGTCTTTTTAGCTAACATTCCACTCCTTTGGAAAACAACAGGAGTGGCAAGGAGTAGAATGTAAAAGCTGAACAGATACTGCGACCAGGCTAATATGCATGGTCTTTGGATGGATGTCGCTCCCCATGTCTCTGTCTGTCTTTCTTTCTTTCTTTCTTTCTTTCTTTCTTTCTATATGCCCTTCTTTCATCTCCTATCCTCCCATGATCCCTCCCTCTCACCAACCGTCCTTGGTGCTTTCTCTTTCTCTTCCTCTTCACCCGTATCTCCAGTGTGTTTACAGGCAACGTGTCCCAGTGGCTTACTACTGCAGGTGCATGCAGGTGTATGGGTGAAAACAACAAGCTCCCCTTTAAACCGCTAGGCCCTAGGCTACACCTAACCGCTTGACTGGCATGTTTTCCACCCCTCAATGTCAGGGGAAAGGACAGAAGGAGAACAGTAGGGTATTTGAAGGTCTGTTCTCAAATCTTCCTATATAAGTTAGCTAGCCATCACATGGACCGTTGAATGAAGCTCACGGTGTGTTGATGAGCTTTGTTGTGTAGTCTTACTTCAAATCTGTTGGTAACAATGGCTATGTTTTGAGACTTATCTCAATTAGGTCAACGTTATAGCTTCAACAAAAGGTCCAATGCGGCACACACTGCCATAGTGCTGCAGTTTTAACCTTCTCCAATTATACAAACAAATGGTGGATTTTAAAAGTGTAATACTTTTTAATAATACAATAATAGTAAAAATAAGTTTAAATATACCAAGTAGGCAACAGCTCCATCCATTTCTGCTTCCAGGAGAGCAAGGGATTATTTATAACTGCGGTATTGTCCGACACAGACCCCGTGGGTCTTAAGAGGTCGCAGGTGGGGGGGAATTGCTTTTTCCACCCATAAATGTTTATTCAATAGGAAATAAACAAACCTGCAATTACATTTGTGCTTGGGTGATGTCAAGCCCGGCTTGCCTCTAGTGATAAATCTGTAGCCTCCATACTCTGGCTTGAACAGTAATGAGACTTATGAGGTCTCAGAGGAAGATGTAACGTTGTGGAGAAGAGGAGAGAGGAAGACATAAGGCAAAAGACAAAATAATATTTTAGGGTTTTAATTGGTTTACAGATGTTGATGGTTTTTTATTGACGCTTCTTGAAATACGGTAACATTAGACTGCACTGTACGGCATTCTACAGCTAAGTCTTGAAGTGAGTTGATGCATTTTGAAATACAATACAATCAATATGTAGGCCATTCTATTCATTTTTATTTATTTAACCTTTATTTAACCAGGTTAGTCCCATTGAGATAAAACATATCTTTATCTCAATGAGATTTACCTGGTTGACTAAAGGTTAAATAAATTAAACATAAAATAGCCTACATATTGATTGTATTGTATTTCAAACTCATCAACTCATCCCAAGACTTAGCTGTAGAATGCCGTAGCCCAGAGGGGCCAGACAGGCACCCTTTCCCAGAGAAAGAACATTTTCAGTAGGGAAGAGCTTCTCTGTTATGAATAATACTTCTCTTCTCTTTCAGAAGGGAAGAGCTTCTCTGTTATAAATGACCACACATACTTTTCTTCTCTTTCAGAAGGGAAGAGCTTCTCTGTTATGAATGACCACACATACTTCTCTTCTCTTTCAGAAGGGAAGAGCTTCTCTGTTATGAATGACCACACATACTTCTCTCTAACACACATGGCTCCTTTCTTCTTTTTTTTGTGTTTTTTTGTTGTTGAATTTGACCCCTTTTTCTCCCCAATTTCGTGGTATCCAATTGTTTAGTAGCTACTATCTTGTCTCACCACTACAACTCCCGTACGGGCTCGGGAGAGACGAAGGTTGAAAGTCATGCGTCCTCCAATACACAACCCAACCAAGCCGCACTGCTTCTTAACACAGCGCGCATCCAACCCGGAAGCCCGCCGCACCAATGTGTCGGAGGAAACACCGTGCACCTGGCAACCTTGGTTAGCGTGCACTGCGCCCGGCCCGCCACAGGAGTCGCTGGTGCGCGATGAGACAAGGATATCCCTACCGGCCAAGCCCTCCTTAACCTGGACGACGCTAGGCCAATTGTGCGTGGCCCCACGGACCTCCCGGTCGCGGACTGTTGCGACAGAGCCTGGGCGCGAACCCAGAGTCTCTGGTGGCACAGCTGGCAGTACAGCGCCCTTAACCACTGCGCCACCCGGGCTCGCATGCGTGCGCACACACACACATACAAAAACACACCAACCTCTAAAACACACTCTTTAGGAAAGTCTGTCACCCAGTCAGAGACAATTAGTGGCTTCCAATAAATCAATATCTCGTTTTCAAGTGGTTGCGATAATATTGTAACTCACACAACACTGACATCAATTTCCTGGGAGATTCGTTTCTGGGAGGCGGAAACTAAATTACACCTTTTTATAGATTCATGAAGACCCCTTGAACTTGTGTTGCTGTTGATTACATAAAAGTTAAATAAAACCAAATTGATAACACATACAATGTGCTGAACTTTCTATCAATTTTGTTTTATGGGGTTGTGGGTAATGGACCCCCATCCTTGATGCACCAAATGTCATGACAACCCTTCAGCAGCCCACCGGCAACCCACTGCTTTATAGAGTGGCTCTGATGCTTATTGATGCTCGATGTAGACTAGACAAAATGACTGTGAGATGCTGTCTGGGTCTCTCCACTGGGGGTGGCAGAAGTCGGCCGGCTTCCCCAGGTTCCACAGCCCATTCCTAGGTTGAGGAGCGGATTGTTTCCCTCGGCCTGACAGGCTAGCCTGGGTGGAAGGTGTTGTGATGGGGATGGCTGCTGACTTTTCGAGCCTTCAGACTCTCGTCAGCGGCACAACGCTATCCTGCAGAACTGGGTTTTCTTTCAAATACTTTAGCGACGCTTGATTTTGCTTGTCTTGCGCAGTGAAACCAATGGAATCATCCCAAAAGAACAAAACCCGACCAAATCAAAGGCTTAAAGTATTTGAGGAAGAAAATTGTATTTGAACCCACGACTGCTATCCTGAAGGTGTTCAAGGCAGCTGTATTGTAGTCAGACAATTGTTTCCAAAATATTAAATATACCTACAAGTATCGTCTGACAGGCATAGGACTTCCTCCTCCTAT
Organism: Oncorhynchus mykiss; assembly: GCF_013265735.2. Classification (NCBI taxonomy): domain Eukaryota; kingdom Metazoa; phylum Chordata; class Actinopteri; order Salmoniformes; family Salmonidae; genus Oncorhynchus; species Oncorhynchus mykiss. The sequence continues at coordinate 58,114,081 of NC_048577.1, forward strand.
AGAGGAAATATGCATGTAGGATATTTAATTTGGCGCACAATATCTGATCTGTTTTTACCAATTGAGATGTTGTGATTGTGTGTTCTTGTATCCTCCAAGCTGCAACAAGCGTTCTGCCTCAATTAACATTAAATAAATTGCTTTTCCAAGGCCACAATTCTTTGCTTCAAACAAAGCTCTTGTCTAAACGTTTGCATCTGAGGTGACTAGCCGTAAAGCACCCTCCCCGTGACTGAACGCGCTGTGTGTTCTCAGCTCTCCAAATTATTTCTTTCCGGGTTTTGCAGAGAAATGAGAGTGGTAAGCAAGGTCACTGTAGGAGAGTTCAAAGGATTTCCTCATTCTGATTTAAAGGCTACAGCAAGGCTTTGATGTATATTGGTCTGTTAACTCAAAGGAATTGAGCTTGAGGTCTTTGACCTTGACCCACTAGAATTACTGCAGTGTAATCTTCCGAAAGAAGTGAGACAGAATGAGCCTACTCTGCAGCCATCAGAAAACACAGGAAGAAAAGTTGAAATGGTTGAATTTGTTACCGTTTTTTTCTCCACTATACATACAGGCTTAGTTGTTATATCCACGTGAATGCTTAAGAAAGGTGAAGCCTTAACCCATTACCAGTGTCTTCAAGAAGACACCCTGAGTATCAAGTGAACATTTCTGGTTTTGTCCTTTTTTACTCACTCTGGAGAGAGGGGGGGGGGGGCAGCCCACTTTTCTTCTGTGGCAATCCTAGGAGTATGAGCACCACCACTTCTCAGTTATGTGGAGAAAAGTTTTCCATTGGGCGAAAAGAGGGGGAAGAACGGAGGGGATGGAAGTAGGAATGAGAAGGAGGACAGAAGGAGAGACGAGATAAGGCAGACAAGGAGGAGGTATAAGGTTTCTGTTCTACACATCCTCAGGACCGAAAGCCTTTATTGTTCTCTCCGGTGTTCCTCCCCACAGGTGTTTCTGTGACGGACAGATGGGTCCAGAGGGCTCGATGGGGACGTGTGGCTGAATAATAATTTATTGATTTGTCTAATGACGGAATGGATGACTGTTTAACAGAGGTGATAAATAACCTTGCCTGTGGCCTGTAGATTTGAGTTTGTCCTCAAGTTAATGCTAAAGCTTAAAGATGGAATCTGGTGAAACTGCCACATCTGTTTGGGCTATTAGAACAACAAAGACGTTACTGCAAACAACAAACACTGTTTTTTCCCCCTCAGACAAAACTGCACGCGTGTTAGAACAGAACATTATGTACAGAATGTTTTTTTACCACGCTCCTCCTCTCCGTTTGGAAGCTCATCCTCTCTGCTTGGAAGCTCCTCCTCTCCGCTTGGAAGCTCCTCCTCTCCGTTTGGAAGCTCATCCTCTCTGCTTGGAAGCTCCTCCTCTCCGCTTGGAAGCTCCTCCTCTCCGTTTGGAAGCTCCTCCTCTCCGTTTGGAAGCTCATCCTCTCTGCTTGGAAGCTCCTCCTCTCCGCTTGGAAGCTCCTCCTCTCCGTTTGGAAGCTCATCCTCTCTGCTTGGAAGCTCCTCCTCTCCGCTTGGAAGCTCCTCCTCTCCGTTTGGAAGCTCCTCCTCTCCGTTTGGAAGCTCCTCACCTCCGTTTAGTCAACAAAACAAAAACCATAACAAAGGCGCTGGGGTGAACAGGGACACTTTTTCCCATAATGCAGACTCCATCTTTAATTGGTGAAACTGCCATGTCCGTTTGGGATAGTACAATAACAAAGAAGTCACTACAAAACCATAAACACTGTTTTTTTCTCCTCCAAACTTTTTTTTTTACCACACTGTGGACGCTCCTCTTTTCAGTTTTCCCTCCATTTCATGAACAAAACAAAAACAATAACAAAGGCTGTGGGGCGAAGAGTGGTGCTGTTTCCCTTAATGCAGATTCCAGATTGAAGCTTCACTGGCTATAATAATATTGTCAGTCTCGTCCAAAACTGAGTTTTGTATGTGAGTTTGTCATTACTAACTGGTTTTGATTTCGACAATGCTCACTTGCCCACTAACACAGGATACACAGCTGCATTGATTGCTCTCTATCCAATCCTACTGCAGAACACACAGACAATGAGACAAACCTGCCCAGCAGTGCAGTGGATCAGACTTTGTTTACATAAGACAACACATTGCTAGATGTACAATTAGGTGACTAAAACCTCCTCAGTAAAAACTTCAAAATGAATTACAGATTCCTTGAGTTATCTTAGATTCCTTCTGACTATTTGGGGGAAATAACACTATTTCACCACCAGATGTGAAATTGTAATTCCACATGTGAAAGTGAGATTTCAACATGCGGAGTTTATCATATGTGAAAATGCATATCTGATTTTCATATGTGAAAGCGCAAGTTTACAGGTAGTTTTTTTTAAGGGAGTACTGGCTTTGTTTCTATGGTTTGTCATGGGAGACAAACATCAGCAACTGCCACATCAAATCACATCCCCAAGACTGAAATAGTTTTTGTTTAATGAGCAACAGAGTGGCACTGCATCTCAGTGCTAGAGGCATCACTACAGACCCAGGTTCTATTCCAGGCTGTATCACAACCGGCAGAGATTGGGAGTCCCATAGGGCTGAGCACAATTGGCCCAGCGTCTTCCCGGGTAAGGGTTTGGCCGGGGTAGGCCTTCATTGTAAATAAGAATTTGTTCTTAACTGACTTGCCTAGTTAAATAAAGGTTCAATTTAAAAATGTAAAAACACATGCAAATCGGTGCGTTCAGTCACTCTTTAAGCCCAGGCATTAGCTTGCTCAGGGAGCTTATGCAAGTCTTCAGGTCTCTAATTTGGGATGGGTAGGCCTATGTGTTACGGAGGGGATTCCATGAACCACACTTGCTTGATGAGTCACCTTGTCTGAGACCTGGAGACTTGAGTAAGCTCCCCAAGCTAGCTAATGGCTAGGCTTTAGCTCGGCGGCTATTGCAGTCTTGTGGCATGCAGGAGACTCGGATTCGAACCCAGTCACAGGGGGGAAGTATTTGAGTATTTCAACTCATTGGTAACTGTATAACTGATGAAGACCATGGGGTTTCAAACATAAACATTAACACACTGTCTGGTTTGGTAAATAGAAATGTGATTTTTATTTTCTACACATCCAAGAGCAGGCTGTGAGGTCTAAAGTAAGTGTGAGATGTGTCAATAGCAATCTGATAAATCTATATATTTTCTGTCTACAAACATGTTGAATATTCAGATGTGTTTGACACTGAGTCAAAGCAGATGTAGTGATGTCTAATTTAACAGAGAGTTGCATGTTATTGTCAATGGTAAGTTAGAGCTTCTGTTTAGGTTAAACAACTTAAAAAAATGTATTGGAAGTGTTTAGGATGTCAGGTTTAAAATAGCATAGATGAGCTAATGATTATACATGCACCCAATGTGTTCCAATCAATCAAAACGGATAACAGGCTGCTCGAGATGAGGAAGGATGATTTTAAATTAGAATTGTTCTTTGCGACGGAACAGACCGTGAGGTCGTGCTGAACTTTTCAGGTTAGCTGCTAGTTAGCAGGAGAGAATAAATGTGGTTTGTTTTAATTGGTAAATTATACATACAATAGCCTACCAACACACTGCTATACACAGACAGGAATGGAGAGTGTGGTCTTCTTGGATAGAACAAAGAGGGGGAGGATGTTATGGAGGAAATATGGAAGAGATCAGGTGAGGAAATAGGAGGTGTGGGGGCGCTGTATGAGGGATGATGGGAAAAAGGTGTTAATAGAGAGAAAAAGATAAGGAGTTGTTGGGGGAAAAGGAGAGGAGAGAAGTGAACAAATAAAGAACACTGGTTGTACAGTATGTTCTTTCTTCTGTTGCACGCTACACTTCAATAAAGTATCATTTTAAATGAAAGTTATATATTAGGTTTGTTTAAGTGGTAATTAAGGTATTTTTTTACACTTCAGAAAGAGCTAATAGCTTCAATGTGATGGATCAGCTCATGATTACATCTCTTCAGCCTGGTTCTTGGAAAGCAACTGATGGTTCTTGGTTTTCCAAGTAATTCTCTGTTTTTCCCACTGTCCTCACTGTCTTTGTGTTTCAAACATGAGCTTGTCCGAGGTGTCGTGTCGCACTCGACGACAGTTGCTATCCATTGGAGCTCTGCGATTGGTTGCCCAAAATTCTGCGGCGGGGCTTAGTGAAGGGTCCATTCAACTCACAGGTAACTGTATAACTGAAAAGGCCATGGGGTTTCAAACATCATCAACATTAACACAATGTCTGTTCTGGTGAATAGAAATGTGATTGATATTTTCTACTCATCCAAGAACAGGCTGTGTCTAAAGAACATGAGGGACGTGTCAATAGCAATCTGATCTATTCATTTCCTTTCTACGAACATGTTGTTGCCTCAGTTGCATGATACATTTGGATGAAGTAACGTTTTAAATGAACTTTTTTTTTTCTTTTTTCGTTTAAGTGGTAATAAAAAATGTAAGTGGTATTATAAAAGATTATTGCATGAAATTAGGCATTTTTTTCCCTGAACAGGCGGAAAATATGGAGGAAATATGGAAATATGGATATGGAAGAGGTCATGTGTCACGTGAGGAAATCGGAGGTGTGAGGGATGATGGGAAAAAGGGGATGATAGAGAGAAAAAGATAAGGAGAGGAGAGAGGTGATAAAATACTGTCTGTACACAGAGACATGTGTGTGCATGTGTGATGGTGTGTGTGTGTGTGTGTGTGGTGTCAATATTTTCTATGTGTGTGTGTTCCAGGTTTCTACCATGTGACTAATAACATAATCTAATCTAATCCTAAAAGGGTTCTTCAGCTGTTCCCTTTAGGATAAACCTTTGAATAACCCTTTTTGTTTCCAGGTAGAACTATTTTGGGTTCCACGTACAACCTTCTGAGTAAAGGGTTCCACATAACTCAAAAGGGTTCTACCTGGAACTAAAAAGGGTTATTCAAAGGTTTATCCTATAGGATTAGATTAGGTTATGTTATTAGTCACATGGTCGCAGATGTATTCGCAGGGTACCGTGAAATTGTGCATGTCAAAAAAAGAGAAGTGTATGAATGAAAACAATTATATATATATATATATATATACAGTACCAGTCAAACGTTTGGACAGGTCTACTCATTCAAGGCCTTTTCTTTATTTTTAGAATTTTCTACAGTGTAGAATAATAGTGAAGACATCAACACAAAACTATGAAATAACACATATGGAATCATGTAGTAACTGAAAAAGTGTTAAACAAATCAAAATATATTTGATATTTCAGATTCTTCAAAATAGCCACCTTTTGCCTTGATGACAGCTTTGCACACTCTTGGCACTCTCAACCAGCTTCACCTGGAATGCTTTTCCAACAGTCTTGAAGGAGTTCCAACATATGCTGAGCACTTGTTGGCTGCTTTTCCTTCACTCTGCAGTCCAACTCATCCCAAACCATCTCAATTGGGTTGAGGTCAGGTGATTGTGGAGGCCAGGTCATCTGATGCAGCACTTCATCACTCTCCTTCTTGGTCAAATAGTCCTTACACAGCCTGGAAGTGTGTTTTGGGTCATTGTCCTGTTGAAAAACAAATTATAGTTCTACTAAGCGCAAACTATAAGGAATGGCGTATCGCTGCAGAATGCTGTGGTAGCCATGCTGGTTATGTGTGCCTTGAATTATAAATAAATCACAGACAGTGTCACCAGCAAAGCACCCCCACACCATCACACCTCGTCCTCCATGCGTCCTGGTGGGACCCACACATGCAGAGATCATCTGTTCACCTACTCTGCGTCTCACAAAGACACGGTGGTTGGAACCAAAAATCTCTCATTTGGACTCATCAGATCAAAGGACAGATTTCCACAAGTCTAATGTTCATTACTCGTGATTCTTGGACCAAGCAAATCTTTTATTATTATGTATTAAATGACCTTCACATCTTAAAGTAATGATGGACTGTCTTTTCTCTTTACTTTTTTGAGCTGTTCTTGCCATAATATGGATGTAAGGGTTCTGTGTGTAGCTGGTGTAGAGAGTCAGGCGCAGAACAGCAAATATGAGTAATCAACGTACTTTTACTCAAAATGACAAATGTACAAAGTAACATCACGAGCACCCAATGACGGACCAAAAATACAATAAACAATCACTCACAAATACAACAAGGGGAACAGAGGGTTGAATAATAAACAAGTAATTGATTGAGTGAAGCCAGGTGTGATAAGACAAAGACAACAAATGGAAAATGAAAAGTGGATCGGCGGTGGCTAGAAAGCCGGTGACGTCGACCGTCGAATGCCGCCCAAACAAGGAGAGGGACCCACTTCGGCGGAAGTCGTGACAATGGACTTGGTCTTTTACCAAATAGGGGTATGTATACTTCTGTATACCACCCCTACCTTGTCACAACACAACTGATTGGCTAAAACACATTAAGAAGGAAAGAAATTCCACAAATGAATTTTAACAAGGCACACCTGTTAATTGAAATGCACTCCAAGTGACTACCTCATTAAGCTGGTTGAGAGAATGCCAAGAGTGTGCAAAGCTGTCATCAAGGCAAAGGGTGGCAACTTTGAAGAATCTCGAATATAACATATATTTTGATTTGTTTATCACTTTTGTGCTTACTACATGATTCCATATGTGTTATTTCATAGTTTTGATGTCTCCACTATTATTCTACAATATAGAAAATAGTAAAAATAAAGAAAAACCTTGGAACAAGTAGGTGTGTCCAAACTTTTGACTGGTACTGTATATATTTACAGCTGTAGCAATACTAAATGTCCATTGGGGAGGGTGGAGGCAGGGTAAGTGTCTGTTGGGGGGAGGGGGGTGTGAGAACTGTGTCACGACTTCCGCCCGAAGTTGGGCCCTCTTTTTGTTCGGGTGGCGTTCGGCGGTCGACGTCACCGACCTTTTAACCATCGCCGATCCACTTTTCATTTTACATTGGTTTTGTCTTGTCTTCCATCACACCTGGTTCCAATTCCATCAATTACATGTTGTGTATTTAACCCTCACACGATATTGTCCACCTTGAAGAGACTGAGAATGATTTGCAATGTATGTTGAACACTGTCAATCTCTGGTGTACAAAGTGGAGATTATTGATCAACCAAGAGAAAACCCAGATAAGCACATCATATAAAAGGGTACAGTAAGACGCATTCATCACTATCCGTTTGGAACAATATTTTTCTCCCTTCTCTGCTGACGAGTATTTTCCCAACTCAAACAAGAGTAATGAAGGTCTGGTGCACTATTTTTTTTTTTTTTTTTGATATTTCTTGTATATTATTTTATATTGTGATTTATCAGAGGGTTCTGCAGCACCCTCAGCACCCCGAATGTCCGTAGCTATGAATATATGACCTTTGGAGTGTATAAAGTCCTAATCTGATCCTGCAGGTTTAAGTGTTGGAGTCCGTTGCTAGATAATAGAAAATCTGTAAAGTCTTTGGTTATTGTACATGTTCACAGCTCTGCAATTCATGTGTGTGTCCTTATTGAACATGGAGTTATGGAGCAAGGAAGCCAAAACGGCAAACTTTATTTAAAACAGATGTTTCCTTGGGGTGTATAAGCTTGCCCCAAATCGGGCTATTCAAGGAGACATCGGGATGGGAGCCCAATGAAATAAGGTTATGGAACCATCTTATTGACATGCCAGAGGACAGAATAACTCAACAGGCTTTCACCTGGGATAAAACACACAATTACCCTTGGACAAAGGAATGCAATGACATAAGGAAGCTGATCTTCAACAAATATTTTGAAACAAGTTGTGATGGAATCACAGGAGGATGGTGGCACCTTAATTGGGGAGGACGGCTCGTGGTAATGGCTGGAGCGGAATCAGTGGTATGGTATCAAATACATGGTTTCCATGTGTTTGATGCCATTCCAGTTGCGCCGTTCCAGACATTTATATGAGCTGTCCTCCCCTCAGCAGCCTCCACTGGATGAAATGTCAACATGAGCAAACACAAGTTAACCCTTAGCTACAAAGAAAAATGTTGATATATGGCTAAAACCAAAGCGCAGAACGTAAAACCAGATAAAGAACACCTACAGTTTGATCCATAACTGCCATAAATGTCACCTATCACCTAACAAGAAGTCAAAGATTCTTGTGTACCCAGTTGAGAACTGGGATACTGCATCTGGCAATTGAAGTAGGAAGGTTTAATGCCATAGATGAAGTGCAGTCTGCGATTTAAGGAAGATGGAGAATTAACTGCACTTTTTATTTTACTGTACTTTATAATGATGATTTAAGAGTAACCTTTTTTTAAATGCAGTAGCAGAAACCAGAACTATACAAACTTCAATTTCTATTTTATGTTACGAATTTGCTAAACGTATGACAAATTCCATCTAGGTGACTAGGTGGCTAACATTAGCTTGGCTAGGGGTTAGGGTTAGGTGTCATGGTTAAGCTAAAGTTAAGTTTAGGAGTTAGTTTAAAGGGTTAAGGTTGGGGTTCGCTTAAGGGTTAAGGTTAGGGTTAGCTAAAAGCGTTAAGGTTAAGGTTAGTGACAGGGTTAGCTAAAAAAAAGTTGCTATTTAGCTCAAATGCCAAAGTTGTCAGTGATGAGATTTGAACTCGTAACTTTTGCTTTGCTGGACGTTCTTGTTAAATGCCGACCAACCATCCTACTTTAGTTTTTGCATTTATTAATTATCTGTCTCCTGTAACCATACCAAACGTAACATATCATACTAATTTGCAAGTCCCGGATTTACATTTACTATGTTACGCCTAGTCTATGAGACCAGGCTGGGAGAAGTGTTGAAGGAAAACTTGAATGTCTATTCAGAGAAGAATAGCGTTGCTGGTTACACATTTTATATCAAAAGCTTGGAAGATGGGACAACACAAGTTGTAGAACTGAAAGGTTTTTGTTTGATAAAAATATTTGTTCATTTCAGTAGGAATGCAAATGGGTGTGTATGTGTTTGTATGTGTGTGTGTATATATGCATGTTTGTATGTATGTAGTTACGTATGTACAGTATGTATGGACGGGTATGCATATGTAAGTATGTTCATTTTCTTTGGATACAGCAAATACAGTGTCCATGTGGGATGGGCATCATGAAGATGAATGACACAATAATAAATCAAATAAAACATCTAATCACATACAAACACACAATAAATACATTGCTGGAGACAAAAGGAGGAACAAACAATGCATGAGGACTACGAGCCATGGTAAGAGAAGGAAGGGGATGGATAGAAGAATTCAGAAGACTAAAAGAACATATTGGCAGTCCAACAACCTTTGATAGGTTGCGGCAGCCACCTGCCCTCTGTCACAATCTATGATGCTCATCATTAGTCATTGTCTTTCCTGAGGTCAGTTATGACAGCAGAGGGCTACAGAGTCCTCCTCCTGGGGTAGCTTGGTTCCCATTTACAATGTGAACAATGTGCTTCCCGTTCAACATGTTAATGATGCCCTTGAGGAGCGGTGCGTGTGTGTGTGTGTGTGTGTGTGTGTGTTTGTGAGCGTATGTGTGTGTGTGTTTGTGTGTTTGTGAGCGTATGTGTGTGTGTGTGAGAGAAAAATAGAGAGAGAGTGAGTGAAATTGTGGCATATTTAAAAGAGATCCTAAAACACACATTTTTAGCTTGGCTTTTCATCAGGGTGCATTTTTTAGTCTTTCAGTTTTTATTGTTATTCTTTTGTTTTTTCCATCCTCTTATGTGTGGTAAATATGTATATATTTTTTTTCGTTGTTTTTTATGTAGTTTTTTTTTCCTGTTAAGTGCATTGCTTTGCATTTATGCATTTATGTCTGAAATGTGCTATATAATTAAAGTTAGATTTGATTTGACAGGGTTGAAAGCTACTGGTAATTTACAAAAGTTACCGAAATCTTCAGTAATTTTGGTAATTAACAGAAAATCTATGGAAATCTAATGTAACTTAGAATACATTTTTTAACATTTAGTCATTTTATTAGGTTTTAAAAAATATAATCAATTTGACTCAAAATTCCATGATGTGTATGCAGTAAGGCATTGTTGGCAGAATAGATGGATGCAGTTCGATGCATGATTAATAGAATTCACCAAGACATTTCTTGGTAGTCCAACATATACTGCAATCAGGTTGTATATCACAGCTGGACTGGTACACTGTTTGCAGCCTCCACTCATTCAGGATGCACTGTTTGTTTCAATTACTTAATATTTTAAACAAAAAACGGACTGTAACTAAGGCTGGGAATGTCAATACAATCAAACTAGCAAGGGCAATGATCACAAGTCAGTCACAACGTGGCTAATAGGCTAGCACACATGTGTCAAACACAAGGCCTGCGTGCCAAAAAGGACACACGGCGAGTATAAATTAGTCAGTTGAGTGATCTACTTTATGAAACAACAGCTTGATGTGCTCATGTCTTTGAATTCAACTTCAATTGTGCTGCTTTCGTGTGTCCTGTTTACAGTGCGCAGCAGAGGGAAAGTGTACAGACATATGCCACAGTCTTAGTTAGGCTACTAAAATATTGCAGTCTGGCTTCGGTTTTTAACGCTTGATTATGAATAACCCAAAAACACCATGCAAAAGAGACACATGTAGGCCTATTACAGCAGCATTTGAGCAGAATCCTGCCTACTCAACTACAATACACAACTTGCAGACTTGTTTACGTGTTGAGGGGGTTTTGTGCGTTTTGTTGCCAACCTTACTTTGCTACCTGACAACTTTACGTTTTTTACTTTTTAATTACGTTTATATTTTACATTTTTCACTCACTCAGCTTTTTTTCATTCAACTTTTTCACTCCGGACGCTTTATCTGGACGTGGTTCGTCAGGACCTCCACCAGCCGAAGATAAGTAGTAACATTAACATGATGCTTTATCTGGACATGGTTCGTCAGGACCTCCATCAGCCGAAGATAAGTAGTAACATTAACATGATGCTTTATCTGGACCTGGTTCGTCAGGACCTCCATCAGCCGAAGATAAGTAGTAACATTAACATGATGCTTTATCTGGACCTGGTTCGTCAAGACCTCCAACAGCCGAAGCTAAGTAGTAACATTAACATGATGCTTTATCTGGACCTGGTTCGTCAGGACCTCCAACAGCCGAAGCTAAGTGGTAACATTAACATGATGCTTTATCTGGACCTGGTTCGTCAGGACCTCCACCAGCCGAAGCTAAGTAGTAACATTAACATGATGCTTTATCTGGACCTGGTTCGTCAGGACCTCCAACAGCCGAAGATAAGTAGTAACATTAACATGATGCTTTATCTGGACCTGGTTCGTCAAGACCTCCAACAGCCGAAGCTAAGTAGTAACATTAACATGATGCTTTATCTGGACCTGGTTCGTCAGGACCTCCATCAGCCGAAGCTAAGTAGTAACATTAACATGATGCTTTATCTGGACCTGGTTCGTCAGGACCTCCAACAGCCGAAGATAAGTAGTAACATTAACATGATGCTTTATCTGGACCTGGTTCGTCAAGACCTCCAACAGCCGAAGCTAAGTAGTAACATTAACATGATGCTTTATCTGGACCTGGTTCGTCAGGACCTCCAACAGCCGAAGCTAAGTGGTAACATTAACATGATGCTTTATCTGGACCTGGTTCGTCAGGACCTCCACCAGCCGAAGCTAAGTAGTAACATTAACATGATGCTTTATCTGGACCTGGTTCGTCAGGACCTCCAACAGCCGAAGATAAGTAGTAAGATTAACATGATGCCTTTTAATTGCAGTCGCTGTACTCATAATATACAGGAGAACGATCACCTCATGGTGCAAGCCCAGCTTCAGACGCAATCGTTAGGCACGGGTAATTTCAGTGTAGGAAAGGATGAAACAGCATCTGTGCCACCAGTAAGTACAGATAGTAACGTTAGTATAAATCCCCTCGCACGGTCCCCGCAGCCGGACAACTTTCTCATGGCTTCTGGAGGGAAATGCTGTAGGAACGCTGTAGGAATGCTTTGGAATGCTGTAGGAATGCTGTAGGAATGCTGTAGGAATGCTGTAGGAATGCTGTAGGAATGCTGTAGGAATGATGTAGGAATGCTGTAGGAATGCTGTAGGAATGATGTAGGAATGCTGTAGGAATGATGTAGGAATGCTGTAGGAATGATGTAGGAATGCTGTAGGAATGCTGTAGGAATGCTGTAGGAATGCTGTAGGAATGATGTAGGAATGCTGTAGGAATGATGTAGGAATGCTGTAGGAATGCTGTAGGAATGCTGTAGGAATGCTGTAGGAATGCTGTTGGAATGCTCAACCTGTGTTGCTCATTCAGCCGACAGAAACTTTCAACCAGTTTTCCCCATTAAGCAGCGAGTCGGAGTCAGAGGCCGAGCCTTCTCCTGTCTCTATTCCTCCTGTTACGGTGTCTGAGACGCCGAAGTTTCCCACCATTAGCTCTGACTCCATTACCCGCAGTATTAGACTTAAAACAAATCATCCAGCGATCATACACTGTTTACCAGGGGGCAGGGCTACCGACGTTAAGGCTAATCTGAAGATGGTGCTGGCTAAAGCTAAAACGGGCGAGTGTAGAGAGTATAGAGATATTGTTATCCACGTCGGCACCAACGATGTTAGGATGAAACAGTCAGAGGTCACCAAGCGCAACATAGCTTCAGCGTGTAAATCAGCTAGAAAGATGTGTCTGCATAAAGTAATTGTCTCTGGCCCCCTCCCAGTTATGGGGAGTGATGAGCTCTACAGCAGAGTCTCACAACTCAATCGCTGGTTGAAAACTGTTTTCTGCCCCCCCCCCCAAAAGATAGAATTTGTAGATAATTGGCCCTCTTTCTGGGACTCGCCCACAAACAGGACCAAGCCTGACCTGCTGAGGAGTGATGGACTCCATCCTAGCTGGAGGGGTGCTCTCATCTTATCTACCAACATAGACAGGGCTCTAACTCCTCTAGCTCCACAACGACCTGGAGATGCAGGGCCTTAGACTGCTGCGCAACTCGGGAGCCCAGTTATAAATTACATGGTTAAATGTATGGATAAAAAGCAAAATTGTGCTGCCCTCTTCACTGACCTGTCAAAGACCTTTGATACTGTTTCTCACTCACTGCTAATTCACAGGCTTTAATCGATTGGCCGAGACCAGGCTGCATGTAACTGGTTTAAAAATGACTTGACCGATAGAACGCAATGTGTATCTACTGATGGTGTTAAATCAGGTTTCCTGGATATTACGAAAGGCTTCCTGCAGGAGTCGGTTCTGGGTCCTGTACTTTTTACTGTTTACATGAACAATGTTGACGTGTCTGTAAAAAATTGTAACCTGCACTTGTATGCCGATGATACTGTTGTGTGCTATTGGTTGACCAGACGCCATCTGAACTATAGTCTGCCTTCATTGTATTACAGAACTTTATTGACCTGAAATGAGTATTGAATGCAGGTTAAACTAAGTATACATTGTTCTCTTGAGTGTATAAAAATCACTCTAAATATTTAAGCATATGTACTTTGGATTGTGTCCATATTGATTGTGTCCCTGCTTACAAATATCAAGGCATCTGGATAAACGAAAAGCTGTCTTTTTTAAAAAGCATATTGATGAGTCAGTTAAGAGGCTGAGAATAAACATGGGCTTCTTCTATAGAAATAGGTCCTGCCTCTCGCTAAATAGTAGAAAGCAGATTATTCAGTCAACGATCCTATCGGTCCTACACGATTGCGACATCATCTATATGAACGCAGCTGCCACTTCATTAAAGCCGTTTATAGCGACAGTTTTACTATTCATCACTGCATTCTCAACCAGAAAGTTGGTTGGCCCTCTTTGATGTCACATAGGTCGATACATTGCTATGTTTTCATATACAGCAGAAAGCCGTTTTACAAAAGGTCCCACTGTACCTAACATCATTACTAAACTTTAGACATGAGTTACCACAACGGGCTCAGGGATGGCCAACTCTGGAAATTCCTTTGGTCTCTACTGAGTTATCAGCTTTCAGTTTTCTTGCACCTTATTTGTGGAACAATCTTCAAAATGTTATTGCATGTGATGTTTTGGTGCCCATAGGGCAATTCAGAAAGATGATTGAGGAGCTTATTACTGATGAATGTGATGTTTTGGTGCCCATAGGGCAATTCAGAAAGATGATTGAGGATCTTATTACTGATGAATGTGATGTTTTGGTGCCTCTAGGGCAATTCAGAAAGATGATTGAGGAGCTTATTACTTATGAATGTGATGTTTTGGTGCCCATAGGGCAATTCAGAAAGATGATTGAGGATCTTATTACTGATGAATGTGATGTTTTGGTGCCCATAGGGCAATTCAGAAAGATGATTGAGGATCTTATTACTGATGAATGTGATGTTTTGGTGCCCATAGGGTAATTCAGAAAGATGCTTGAAGATCTTATTACTGATGAATGTGATGTTTTGGTGCCCATAGGGTAATTCAGAAAGATGCTTGAGGATCTTATTACTGATGAATGTGATGTTTTGGTGCCCATAGGGTAATTCAGAAAGATGCTTGAAGATCTTATTACTGATGAATGTGATGTTTTGGTGCCTCTAGGGCAATTCAGAAAGATGATTGAGGAGCTTATTACTGATGAATGTGATGTTTTGGTGCCCATAGGGCAATTCAGAAAGATGATTGAGGATCTTATTACTGATGAATGTGATGTTTTGGTGCCCATAGGGCAATTCAGAAAGATGATTGAGGAGCTTATTACTGATGAATGTGATGTTTTGGTGCCCATAGGGCAATTCAGAAAGATGATTGAGGATCTTATTACTGATGAATGTGATGTTTTGGTGCCCATAGGGCAATTCAGAAAGATGATTGAGGAGCTTATTACTGATGAATGTGATGTTTTGGTGCCCATAGGGTAATTCAGAAAGATGATTGAGGAGCTTATTACTGATGAATGTGATGTTTTGGTGCCCATTTGGTAATTCAGAAAGATGATTGAGGATCTTATTACTGATGAATGTGATGTTTTGGTGCCCATAGGGTAATTCAGAAAGATGATTGAGGATCTTATTACTGATGAATGTGATGTTTTGGTGCCCATAGGGTAATTCAGAAAGATGATTGAGGAGCTTATTACTGATGAATGTGATGTTTTGGTGCCCATAGGGCAATTCAGAAAGATGATTGAGGATCTTATTACTGATGAATGTGATGTTTTGGTGCCCATAGGGCAATTCAGAAAGATGATTGAGGATCTTATTACTGATGAATGTAATGTTTTGGTGCCCATAGGGCAATTCAGAAAGATGATTGAGGATCTTATTACTGATGAATGTGATGTTTTGGTGCCCATAGGGCAATTCAGAAAGATGATTGAGGAGCGTATTACTGATGAATGTGATGTTTTGGTGCCCATAGGGCAATTCAGAAAGATGATTGAGGATCTTATTACTGATGAATGTGTTCTTTATGACCATGTTTTTATTTCTTTCTGCTTGCATTTTGTATTTATATTTTGATGTGTGTATTTTCTATAATTGCTGTAATTCAGGGCTCACCTGTAAAAGAGACCTTGGTCTCAGTATGACTCTCTGATAAAATAAAGGTTCAATACATAAATAAATGACATCTGCAAGTCTTCCAACTTTTGACTTTATTCACAACTGCCACCAGTTTAACGACAAAACATTGACAACAAATACATGTTGACATAACAAAATAAAGTTTGTAATAAAGGATATTTCATGCTGAAAAAATAATATTAAACACAAATGGTATTCAATAAGTTGATGGTTTATATTTACAATGACAAAGCTGTAAAATATTATCCAATTGTTTTATTTCATCTTGTTTAATTATTTAATGTATTTTGTCACACAGAGGGCCATAGATGATTAGAGACACCTGTGATATTCTGAAGTACCCAAAGTGGCCACTAGATGTCCTGTGATAAATTACATAAAATCCTTGAAAGATAGCAAAATACTGGTAGTTTACTGGTAGACTTAGGTTTCCAGTAATATACCCTCCCTTTACACTCCTAGTCTGAGATGACTTTGCACATATTTCCCAAAGCGCTCTTTCTCTGTTGATCCTGAGTGATAGGTTGTCTCAATGTAATCCAGGTATGAAATTATCTTTATTTTCAAACACAATCTGTTTTGTGGCTTAGTTGTGGTCAATTTTCAGTGTACAAAATATTATAATTATGTTCTGGCCCCCCGACCATGTGCTCCGACAAAATCGGCCAAAATCGGTTGCCTAACCACTGGCCTACAGGATGTGTGTTTGGTGCCACCTGTGGATCACCCAGAGACACCGGCTGCTCTGATACAGACTGGTAGAGTGGAACTCTAATGGTACTTCTGAGGGAAAGGAGAGATGAAGGGAAGGGAGATGAGGGGAGTGGAGGAGTAGAGGAGTGGAGGGAAGGGTAGGAGACAAGATGATGAAGGGGTGGAGAGGAGGGGAAAGGTGTGGAGAGGAGGGGAAGAGAGGAGAGCAGAGCAGAGAGGAAAGGAGGCAAGGGGAGAGCCCTGAGTGGTTAATTATAACTGAAAGCAGTGCCCTTCTTTTTTTATCCCATGTGTCTTTTCATCCTTCCTTTCTCCAGAGACAGACAAAGCGAAAGTACAGAGAGTGCCTTTGCTGGTGCTAGGACAAAAACCTCTCCCTCAACGTCAGCAAGACCAAGAAGCTGATCGTAGACTACAGGAAATAGGGTGGAGGGAGGGTCAAGAGCTTCAAGTTCCTACGTGTCCACATCCAGAACAGTCATGAATGTACGGCAACCCCTCTTCTCTCTCAGGAGACTGAAACGATTTGGCGTGGCCCCTCAGATCCTTAGGAACTTTTACAACAGCACCACTGAGAGCATCCGGACTGGTTGTATCACTGTCTGGTATGGCAACTGCACGGCCCGCAACAGGAAGGCTCTACAGAGGGTGTTGCGGACAGCCCAACGAATCACTGGGGGCGAGCTCCCAGCCATCCAGGACATACATGCCAGTCACTGTCTGAGAAAGGCCTAAATAATTGCCAAAGATTCCAGCCACCGAGACAGGGACTGTTCTCCATGCTCCTGTCCGGCAGGCGGCACCGGTGCAATCAAGGCTCAGGCAAAGAGTGATAAATACCTGGCCATAAGACTGTTAAATATCCAGGTTACAACACTCTATTTTCCCAGGGGGCAGTAGCAACCTTGTCCAGGTGCTGAGCCTGATTGATAAGGACACAGGTGCTACCAATTAAGGTGATGGTCAGTCAGTGTCCCAGCTTGTGGCTGCTGGTTTGTTTGGTGGCCATGAGGCTTTTCGTTTGGCTTTGAGTCTTTAGTTTGGGCATGCCTGTGGTTTTATGTTTTGTATGTTTATTTTCATCACCATCTGAACAAATAAAGTCAAGACGGAGCTGGCACTGACCTCAGTAAGTTGCTGTCTCCTGAGCACATCCAACACAGTCCTCAAACGCTGATTTCTCACATAAATGCACACATTCATTCAGGTTACAGAGCACGTAACTAAGCCTAGGACCCATAGACAATGCGAGTGTAACAATATCCGTAGGCTGGTTATTGGGTTCATAACAATTGGTTAAATTATTTATTGAATGAGCAGAAATTACACATGGTTTATGTACAGCTTCATTAAAGCACAATAAGCAAACATATGTTAAATATATTGTGTAACTACAAAACTCAAGTGATTGATTGACAGTAGCTATTGAATGAAGTGTGTGTGTGTGCTTGGGTGTGTTTCTCTGCTACATCTAGTTCACAGTACCATTCTACAAAATTACAACAGTCTTTTTCAGACTGTCATTAAGATATTAGAGAGGTTATTTAACAGCAGTGCAGTTACATTGCAAGTCTCCCCATATTCCTTGGCCTTATGGTATTTTTCTAAAATCCCCACAGTTCTCAGATGCATGATTTACAGGCTGTCCATTCCCATGATATCTGCAGTAGAAACAGAGTTAGACTGACCACTCTCTCAGAACCTAGAATGAGGAACAACAGTGTTTGACTGACCACTCTCTCAGAACCTAGAATCAGGAACAACAGTGTTTGACTGACCACTCTCTCAGAACCTAGAATCAGGAACAACAGTGTTTGACTGACCACTCTCTCAGAACCTAGAATCAGGAACAACACACATAATCAGTCCTAGTCCTTACACTGTGATCAGGGTAATTGGAGTAGTAGTCTCTTACCTTGGGGTGGTCAGGTTTGTGCCATCCACCCATTTTCAGGTCCTCTCAGTAACTGACAGTCAGACCAATCCAGACCTTTGTGTTAGTCCTTAGCTATAGCTACCTAGCTAGGCTAACAAGCTAATTAGTAACAACAACAAAAATCGAACAGACCTTTGTGAAGTAGTCAAGCAGGGATAAATGTGCACCAATGTCAAACAAATTGATATGAGTATGATGTCATAGAAGAACAACTAGCTACTGCATTTTATTTGGTATCTACAAGGGGTCATTGCATTAGCTACATTGGTTATCAAGATGGTTTGTATCGATTGTATTAGTGTGGCACCCTTTTGCATGTAAACCATTATCTGTTATACATAGTAGATATTACAGTACATTCCTAACAGGAACGTACTGTAATACAGTCCTCATTTATGGTAAGCTATGCCAAGATCTCTAGACATCCCAGACCGAGGACAGCCCCGCTGGTGCACCTGCCTGAATTGCCAGGAGATGGCCACTGACCTTGAGAGGAAGTGCTGCGGTCAGAGCCTGGACAGATGTGTGAGCAGGATGGCACACATGAAACGTTTTTGCCTGGAGGAGGGGACTTTGCGCTCTGTCTGGTCTACCAGAAATGTAATTTTGCCACAGGCCAACCTGCACAGATCACAAGGAGTACAGACATGCATCATAAAGACAATATGTTGTTTGGCAGTATGGAGCCCTGGGACAAGAACCAAGTGGTAATCTCTAGGCTGTAGAGATAGAGCTCTGATGTCCTCACTCCAGAAGACAGCACAGGAAATCACTCCCAGCGCTGTCACAAAGCCTATAACAACACGTACAACTGTTCTACCATTTACTGTCCAGCAGTACCACCAGAGATATCTCCAAGTTCAACTTGCTAAAAACTTCATTCCAAATACTCTTGAACCTTAAAACACACAACTGCTGCCATTTCACCACTCCACTATTCTATTTATCATGACCAAGTATGTTTACATAACAGTTGATCACATTTCACCACTCCACTATTCTATTTATCATGACCAAGTATGTTTACATAACAGTTGAACACATTTCACCACTCCACTATTCTATTTATCATGACCAAGTATGTTTACATAACAGTTGATCACATTTCACCACTCCACTATTCTATTTATCATGACCAAGTATGTTTACATAACAGTTGAACACATTTCACCACTCCACTATTCTATTTATCATGACCAAGTATGTTTACATAACAGTTGAACACATTTCACCACTCCACTATTCTATTTATCATGACCAAGTATGTTTACATAACAGTTGAACACATTTCACCACTCCACTATTCTATTTATCATGACCAAGTATGTTTACATAACAGTTGAACACATTTCACCACTCCACTATTCTATTTATCATGACCAAGTATGTTTACATAACAGTTGAACACATTTCACCACTCCACTATTCTATTTATCATGACCAAGTATGTTTACATAACAGTTGAACACATTTCACCACTCCACTATTCTATTTATCATGACCAAGTATGTTTACATAACAGTTGAACACTTTCCACAACTCCACTATTCTATTTATCATGACCAAGTATGTTTACATAACAGTTGAACACATTTCACCACTACACTATTCTATTTATCATGACCAAGTATGTTTACATAACAGTTGAACACATTTCACCACTCCACTATTCTATTTATCATGACCAAGTATGTTTACATAACAGTTGAACACATTTCACCACTCCACTATTCTATTTATCATGACCAAGTATGTTTACATAACAGTTGAACACATTTCACCACTCCACTATTCTATTTATCATGACCAAGTATGTTTACATAACAGTTGAACACATTTCACCACTCCACTATTCTATTTATCATGACCAAGTATGTTTACATAACAGGAACACATTTCACCACTCCACTATTCTATTTATCATGACCAAGTATGTTTACATAACAGTTGAACACATTTCACCACTCCACTATTCTATTTATCATGACCAAGTATGTTTACATAACAGTTGAACACATTTCACCACTCCACTATTCTATTTATCATGACCAAGTATGTTTACATAACAGGAACACATTTCACCACTCCACTATTCTATTTATCATGACCAAGTATGTTTACATAACAGTTGAACACATTTCACCACTCCACTATTCTATTTATCATGACCAAGTATGTTTACATAACAGGAACACATTTCACCACTCCACTATTCTATTTATCATGACCAAGTATGTTTACATAACAGTTGAACACATTTCACCACTCCACTATTCTATTTATCATGACCAAGTATGTTTACATAACAGTTGAACACATTTCACCACTCCACTATTCTATTTATCATGACCAAGTATGTTTACATAACAGTTGAACACATTTCACCACTCCACTATTCTATTTATCATGACCAAGTATGTTTACATAACAGTTGAACACATTTCACCACTCCACTATTCTATTTATCATGACCAAGTATGTTTACATAACAGTTGAATACATTTCACCACTCCACTATTCTATTTATCATGACCAAGTATGTTTACATAACAGTTGATCACATTTCACCACTCCACTATTCTATTTATCATGACCAAGTATGTTTACATAACAGTTGAACACATTTCACCACTCCACTATTCTATTTATCATGACCAAGTATGTTTACATAACAGTTGAAATAATTTCACCACTCCACTATTCTATTTATCATGACCAAGTATGTTTACATAACAGTTGAACACATTTCACCACTCCACTATTCTATTTATCATGACCAAGTATGTTTACATAACAGTTGAACACATTTCACCACTCCACTATTCTATTTATCATGACCAAGTATGTTTACATAACAGTTGAACACATTTCACCACTCCACTATTCTATTTATCATGACCAAGTATGTTTACATAACAGTTGAACACATTTCACCACTCCACTATTCTATTTATCATGACCAAGTATGTTTACATAACAGTTGAACACATTTCACCACTCCACTATTCTATTTATCATGACCAAGTATGTTTACATAACAGTTGAACACATTTCACCACTCCACTATTCTATTTATCATGACCAAGTATGTTTACATAACAGTTGATCACATTTCACCACTCCACTATTCTATTTATCATGACCAAGTATGTTTACATAACAGTTGAACACATTTCACCACTCCACTATTCTATTTATCATGACCAAGTATGTTTACATAACAGTTGAAATAATTTCACCACTCCACTATTCTATTTATCATGACCAAGTATGTTTACATAACAGTTGAACACATTTCACCACTCCACTATTCTATTTATCATGACCAAGTATGTTTACATAACAGTTGAACACATTTCACCACTCCACTATTCTATTTATCATGACCAAGTATGTTTACATAACAGTTGAACACATTTCACCACTCCACTATTCTATTTATCATGACCAAGTATGTTTACATAACAGTTGAACACATTTCACCACTCCACTATTCTATTTATCATGACCAAGTATGTTTACATAACAGTTGAAATAATTTCACCACTCCACTATTCTATTTATCATGACCAAGTATGTTTACATAACAGTTGAACACATTTCACCACTCCACTATTCTATTTATCATGACCAAGTATGTTTACATAACAGTTTAACACTTTCCACCACTCCACTATTCTATTTATCATGACCAAGTATGTTTACATAACAGTTGAACACTTTCCACAACTACACTATTCTATTTATCATGACCAAGTATGTTTACATAACAGTTAAACACATTTCACCACTCCACTATTCTATTTATCATGACCAAGTATGTTTACATAACAGTTGAACACTTTCCACAACTACACTATTCTATTTATCATGACCAAGTATGTTTACATAACAGTTAAACACATTTCACCACTCCACTATTCTATTTATCATGACCAAGTATGTTTACATAACAGTTGAACACTTTCCACAACTACACTATTCTATTTATCATGACCAAGTATGTTTACATAACAGTTTAACACTTTCCACCACTCCACTATTCTATTTATCATGACCAAGTATGTTTACATAACAGTTGAACACTTTCCACCACTCCACTATTCTATTTATCATGACCAAGTATGTTTACATAACAGTTGAACACTTTCCACAACTACACTATTCTATTCATCATGACCAAGTATGTTTACATAACAGTTGAACACATTTCACCACTCCACTATTCTATTTATCATGACCAAGTATGTTTACATAACAGTTGAACACATTTCACCACTCCACTATTCTATTTATCATGACCAAGTATGTTTACATAACAGTTGAACACATTTCACCACTCCACTATTCTATTTATCATGACCAAGTATGTTTACATAACAGTTGATCACATTTCACCACTCCACTATTCTATTTATCATGACCAAGTATGTTTACATAACAGTTGATCACATTTCACCACTCCACTATTCTATTTATCATGACCAAGTATGTTTACATAACAGTTGAACACTTTCCACAACTACACTATTCTATTTATCATGACCAAGTATGTTTACATAACAGTTTAACACTTTCCACCACTCCACTATTCTATTTATCATGACCAAGTATGTTTACATAACAGTTGAACACTTTCCACAACTACACTATTCTATTTATCATGACCAAGTATGTTTACATAACAGTTGAACACATTTCACCACTCCACTATTCTATTTATCATGACCAAGTATGTTTACATAACAGTTGAACACATTTCACCACTCCACTATTCTATTTATCATGACCAAGTATGTTTACATAACAGTTGAACACATTTCACCACTCCACTATTCTATTTATCATGACCAAGTATGTTTACATAACAGTTGATCACATTTCACCACTCCACTATTCTATTTATCATGACCAAGTATGTTTACATAACAGTTGAACACATTTCACCACTCCACTATTCTATTTATCATGACCAAGTCTGTTTACATAACAGTTGAACACATTTCACCACTCCACTATTCTATTTATCATGACCAAGTATGTTTACATAACAGTTGAACACATTTCACAACTACAATGTACCATATTATTTTAGCCATTTTTTTAATGGTCTGGGTGATTTAGTACTTTACCAGTTCAGCACCTTATCAGAATGTTTTCCTTACTCTGATTTTGTTATTTTGAGGTTACAGAGACTACCTTGTAATCTTGTTTATCTCCCTAATAAACCTGTAGTTAACCTGATCTTTTTAATCGGACAGACTTGTTTTGTACTGTATTTACACCAGGGTAGTCCGTCTTTTTG
The DNA here is from genome assembly GCF_013265735.2 of Oncorhynchus mykiss. Taxonomy (NCBI): domain Eukaryota; kingdom Metazoa; phylum Chordata; class Actinopteri; order Salmoniformes; family Salmonidae; genus Oncorhynchus; species Oncorhynchus mykiss. The sequence goes on from NC_048577.1 coordinate 58,137,556, forward strand.
GATATCTACCCTTCTGTAGGCCTGTGAATTTGAAGTTAAAACCGCCAGGAGCATAGATATCCAGAAAAATATAACAATTTAGTAAATAATACGAAAACCCTTCCAAAAATGCAATTATAATTTCTATTTGATAGGTAAAGAATACACAGATATTGTTTCTCACACAAATGTATTGTTTCCCACACAAACTTCCCTTATTTACAAATTATTTATAAGTTTGGTTGTAAGGCCCCCCTCTTTCAACAACATTTCTGAGTACTCTGTAGGTTTTCACGCTTCCTGGGAGCCACCAAGTCTGACAATAGGGAAAGCTCATGTCCTTCCACACTCAAAAGTGTGCTAACTGCTTCCTGTGTTGCGACATCTCCTTGAAGTTATAGAAGCTCAGCCGTAGTTGGTGATGGCACTTCAGGGAGTCTTGGTTCATTTGATCTCAGGATCATTCTCCTTGGTAGCCCCAGTCGAGAGCCAAGTCTTAACACGGTTCTTTACAAGTTCTGGGATGTAGGTGTAGTCCTTTGCTGTTTTCAATGTGAAGAAACCTTATTGTATCATCTGAATGATACAATAATATTTGAGTATTTTGTCTATAGAATTTAATTATCAGTGCAGACAATATTGACAATATAACGGCAATGACATGTATTATGACATAATCTAAAAATATAACAGCGCTAACATGTGACTCATACAGTATATTGAGTTGTACTAATGACATTTTCTTGATTGCACATCATACAAATATTTTTCACAACCATGAGGATGACTAACACTTGCAAAACCCTTACAAAAAAAAAACGTCAAAATTTGCATTTGCTCTTGTCAAATCAAATTTTCACATGTGAAATAGATGTTTTCACATGTGAAATAGCTGTTTTCACATGTTGAGCTTAAAAATGTGAGTTCACATGATTACAGCACTTTTTTATGTGAGAAGAAAAACTGGTTTTCACCTCAGAAATGTGTATATGCATTCTCATGTGAAAAACTTTCTCATGTGAAATCTCCCATTTACATGTGGAATTGCAAGTTCACAAGTGAAAACCATTCACATGTGTAAATTTAATTTTTAGTTTCACAATTTATTGCAAGATCACATGTGGTGAAATGGGGTTATTCTCCTCACATGTGAAGAGTTGGCATTAACATGTTGCAGTAGCAATGTTTCCACATATGGAATTGTAAATTCTGTAATGTTTTGTACAAATTCTGAAAGTTCAAGTGTGTTAAATATTTAGATTTCCAATTTCTGAGCCTTCCATTCAGAATGTTACTGCTGCAGGCACCCACCTCTCCTCTTCAGACTTTGGAAGAAACCCAGTGAAAAGAACAGAGAAGCTAGCACTCCGTGTCTCCTTATTTATATTTTGTAACATGTTAAAAGTAGCACTGTTAACTCAAGTTTTAGTGCACTATTGTTTTTATCACAATGTCTGAAAGTGTTAAAAAATACACTGAACACATACAATACATCATCTCTTCAGCTAAAAACAACAACGCAATGTCAAAACAAGTTAACTTTGAGGTAATTCACCTAATTTTGCTAACCGATACCGGCAATATTCTTGTAAACGAAAATGCTCGCCTAAGCTGCTACGAAAATCACTTAGTATCAAATTGGAGTGAAAATAATGTGTCCTGAAAAAAGCTTCAGTCTCTGCTGCTACCTTTAGTCAACAAGTTTGGCAACTACTCCTAGTGGTGAAAGTAAGAACTGCAATTGAAGCCAGAAAATTAATTTTAATTTTACCTTTATTTAACTAGGCAAGTTATTAAGAACAAATTCTTATTTTCAATGACGGCCTAGGAACAGTGGGTTAACTGCCTGTTCAGGGGCAGAACGACAGATTTGTACCTTGTCAGCTCGGGGGTTTGAACTTGCAACCTTGACTACTGTTCAGTCGTGTGGTCAGGTGCCACAGGTGCCACAAAAAAAGGACTTAGGAAAATTGCAATTGGCCCAGAACAGGGCCTCATGGCTGGCCCTTAGATGTACACAGAGAGCTAATATTAATAATATGTATCTCTCCTGGCTGAAAGTGGAGGAGATTGACATACATATCTACAACGACCAGGGACCTTTTCAAAAGCCTCATCAAAATGGCAGTGATTGGTACTGTAGATGGTTAACAATAACAAATCAGACATTGAATATCTCTTTAAGCATGGTCAAGTTAATAATTATGCTTTGCATTATGTATTGAACCACCCAGACACAAAGATAGTCGTCCTTCTGAACTGAACACGGAAAATTAATTCACTTTTTGTCCTAAACACAAATTCTTACAGTATGTTTGGGACAAATCCAACACAACACATAACTGAGTAACTGCCTCCTTATTTCCAAGCATGGTGGTGCCTGCATCATGGTATGGGTAAGCTTGACTTCGGGAAACGAGATGGAGCTAAGCACATTCAAAATCCTAGAGGAAAACCTGCTTCAGTCTGCTTTACACCAGACACTGGGAGAGGAATTCACCTTTCAGTATGACAATAACATACACCTTAAGACCAAATCTACACCGGAGTTGCTTACCAAGAAGACAGGAAATGTTCCTGTGTGGCCAAATTACAGTTGAGACCTAAATCTGCTTGAAAATATTTGGAAAGACTTGAAAATAGCTGTCTAGCCAAGATCCCACCATCTTGACAGAGGTTGAAGAATTACAAAAATAATAATGGGCTAATATAATGGGTAATATGTATACCGCTCTTAGACACTTACCCAAGAAGAATCACAGCAGTAACCTTCTGCCAAACATGTTGTGACTCAGGGAGCTGAATACTAATCAAATAACTCAAATCTAGTCGTTGTAGTTATATCAATCTTTAAAATGGTACATTTTTTCTTCTACTTTGACATTACCGAGTTTTGTGTAGATTGTTCATTAAATTGTGATCCATTTTAATCCCACTTTGTAACAATACAATGTGAAGAAATCCAAGGGGTATGAATACTTTTGCAAGGCACTGTAAGACAAAAGAAACATGACACAGTGTGTGACTGATGAATCAGAGCAGGAACTGAAGAAATGTATTCAAATGCTGCAAGTGAACTCTAGAATTGAACAAATAACTATGCAAATGGAAATCATTGGTCGATAACCAGAGTAAGTTACAAAAATAGGATTTTGATTCCTATGCAATGTTCTACAAATAGTTCACTTTGTCTGCCAGAGGGGGCTGCTCGTCCTGGAGTGAAGGGGGTGGCATCGCATATGTGGGGTAGACCTGGGGCTCATTAGGATATAAGGCGGCAGTAGGGGGGTACGTGGGCGACCCATGTGATAGCTGTTTTGAGGAGGTGCATGGGGGTCCTCTGGGTAACAGGGAGCTTGCATGCCCCGGCTGAGGAAGAGACAGCAGCGGAGGAGCAGGAGGGCAACATGTCCTGGGGAGGGTAACCACTGCTGGTCAACGACCCAGTGTTGTATCCAACATGTCTGACAGAAACACAATGACAGAAGGTTTTGATAATACAAAAGTTGCCACATTGATTGCAATCCTAATGAATAGAATAATATTTATAATTTTTATAATAACAATGCGTGTATAACTGCTCAGCCATAACCTCATGTTATTTATTACATTTTTTTATTTTAAAATAATCTTCCAAAGACAAAAAATATCACCTCAGGCGGGTCACCCCCAAGACTGACCTGGCAACAGCGTACTAGCCCGAGTCCTGTGAGAACGAGGAGTTTAGGGTATTCCTCCTCCCTGGGAGGTAGCAGAGGAGACTGGGGTGTAGGGATATTGAGTAGAATAATTGTTCATTTATTCTCCATAAAACACCTCTATGCTTCAATATCGATCACAAAAACAAAAAACATCACTTCCCTGCAATAGGACAGTGTGCTCGTAAGTCTTATTACCTTGATAAACAGCTTATTTTGTAAGGCATTCAAGCACCTTGCAACAACTAACCCCTAAACTCTTGCTTAACACAAAGTAGCTAGCTAGCTAAAATATGTTTATTCATCTCTGGCACTTATTTCAGCTGACTAACGTTAGCTAGCTAGTAAATATTTGAAATGTACAACCACCACACTAACGTAAGACCTACTGTGTAAATTGTTCCTAGACCATGGTTCTTTTGAAGTCCTTCGATGTTGACTTTGTTGAAAGTCTTGAAGTCTTCTCGTTGAAATCACAGCTAATGTTGCGGACAGGCAGTGAGTGGATCTCTACGGAGGTGTCTACGGATCTAGGGATCTCTCTAGCTAACTGACACGGAAATTCCAATATTCCCGCCCCAACGTAAGTGGTACTAGCTAGTTGGTTGGGTGTGTATTGACGTAACGCTATGATGTCTCCTCTTTCCAAGTGTAAGTGTCATGCAGTTCAGACACCAGAAAACGTCAGTTTAAGTTCATGCACAATAATTGGGAGTGTACGATCCCAGAAATCCTTGTTAACGAGTAACCGGGTATAAAAAGGGCCAGCTGGAGCCATCTGAGCGGTCGGCTTCTGAACCCTCACCAGCTAATGACTTAACGCTGGCTGTACTTTGGTCTGACCCACTACAGGCAGTCCGGCAGAAACCAGGCAGATGTTTTCATATCCAGAGCTTTATTCTCTAGGTCACCACCACACAGTTGCACAAACCCACACATCATTGAAGTATCTTTGTGGTTACAGTTAGAAATGGACTTGTGGTTCTGAAAGATAAAAACAGAAACACAGTGTTGGAAACTAAACAATAGGAAGATCTACACAGGAAGGAATGTCCTAACATTACACCTGAATAGGGATATTCACACAGCATATCAACATGTGGATAAACATCTCACTGGAGAGAGAGAGCTAACTAGTCTGACAAGCTAGATATATGGCCCTCTCTCTCAGGCCTATCTTATCAGATCTGTCTCTGGGGTCATAAATTATACTGCACCTGCATGAGCTCCAGTTCTGAAACGTCTAGTCTAGACTGTTCTAGAGGCTTGCCCTGGCACCTGCAAATGGCAACAATAATGGCCACAATGAAAACGCTGCGGTAGCATGGGTATACAGACTATACAAATGACTCTAGACAAATATGCATCTACAGCGCAGATGCTCATGCAATCAAGGCGAAACTGGCACTTATGCAACATGAACAACACGGAGTATCTGAAATATACATAAGCTGCAGGATAAGAACATTACTTTAATACAGTTGCAGATGTAGCAAGGTAACTTAAGGTAAATTACTTGCAGTCAATCATCATTACGTAGCATAAAACATCCCAACAATAAACCCCACAACTCACTTTCTTGGATGCCCGCACAATCTTCCTAGTAAACACAATGAAAAACCTTGGTAGCAAGCCAAAACTTGCGTCTTCTTCTTGGAACCACATAAACACTCTGAGCTAGAGTGGGCGGGTGCAGTGTCCAAATGTGCATTCGGGCATGCTGATTGGCTGAAACTTCAGCGTTCTGATTGACAGCTGAGATGGAGAGATATCCACCCTAACGGGACTCTGGGAAAGGTCAGGTGCAAAATAATGGCCTTTTTTTTTACATCAGGAGTGTACGATCCCGGAAATACTTGTGCCAGTGCGTGGTCAGGAGTGTGCTCCCGCTCACAATAAATTTCACTGATTGTGTACAGGTTGGAAAATACCCGGAAACACCTATTTTCATGCAGTTATCACTGGCTGTCTAACTGCACCCATACCAACCACACTCTCACACACACATACGAACACACACACTCAGGTACACACTCACAGACACGCACGCACACACACACACACACACACACACACACACACACACACACACACACACACACACACACACACACACACACACACACACACACACACACACACACACACACTCTTCTTCACCCTGCTGCTGAGCCTATTGATCTACCTCCACAGTGTTCCTGCACACTGTTTCACATTGTTTATAATGGTCAGTTCTTGTGTTCATTTATTAAATATTGTATTACCTTCTCTTTTTTCATTTACTATTTTGCTCTTGTCTATTTGTGTTACTTTTGTTACCTTACATTTATTCTGCACTGTTGAGGAAGAGCTTTAAGTCAGCATTTCATTGTACCGTTACACCCGCTGCATTCTGTGCATGTGACAAATAAACTGTGGTTAGATTTGATCAACATAGTCCTTCATTATCTCTCTGCAGTTACACAGGGTTCTACTCCATGTATACTGTCTGTCTGTCTGTCTGTCTGTCTGTCTGTCTGTCTGTCTGTCTGTCTGTCTGTCTGTCTGTCTGTCTGTCTGTCTGTCTGTCTGTCTGTGTCTCTCACCCATTGCTGCTTTATCCCCAACTTCTTTGCAATGAACACAATCTATAGACTTGTGCATCACTACTCTTGATGCATATCTTTTTGCATTGAACGCAATGTATGCTTCATAGTTCGTGACGCATATCACTTTGCAAAAGGTTCACATTTTGTGGCTTATCAATTGATACCTGCCTGGTGTGGGAAATGTATGTTTGAGTCTTTCTCAGAAGATTTTAATAGTTTGCTTCACGCCATGTGAATCTCCGGTGGCCAACTTCGTTTAAAGAGGAACTTCAGCACTTTATAACCTCATATTCATTATCTTTACAAGGATACTATGTAATATTTCACTTCAAATGACAGGCATATAGAGACAGTCACGCAGACAGAGACAGACAGACAGAGACAGACAGATAGACAGTCAGGCAGACAGAGCGAGACAGACAGAGACATGGAGCTGCCTGTCCTTAAGCAGTGTTAAGTCTGTTTGTTCCATGCTGCATGGTGTTCCACTCTAGCTGGTGTTCCATGCTGCATGGTGTTCCACTCTAGCTGGTGTTCCATGCTGCATGGTGTTCCACTCTAGCTGGTGTTCCATGCTGCATGGTGTTCCACTCTATCTGGTGTTCCATGCTGCATGGTGTTCCACTCTAGCTGGTGTTCCATGCTGCATGGTGTTACACTCTAGCTGGTGTTCCATGCTGCATGGTGTTACACTCTAGCTGGTGTTCCATGCTGCATGGCTGTTGGCACACATACATGATGATCCTATTGGTGGAGGCTTTTAGAGCGCTCGATAGGCGCACAAGCAGGGTTCGTCCATAAGGGACAACCAGGCATCCTCAACCTCCCTCCAAGGGAGCCCAATCAAATGCTTGTACAGCTTGCCCTCCTCTCTCTATCTCTCTCTCTCTCTCTCTCTCTATCTCACTCTCCCTCTCTCCCTCTCTCTCTCTCCCTCTCTCTCCCTCTCTCCCCCTCTCTCTCTCCCCCCTCTCTCTCTCTCTCTCTCTCTCGCTACCTCTCTCTCCCCCTCTCTCTCTCTCCCTCTCCCTCTCCCTCTATCTCTATCTCTATCTCTCCCTCTTGCTCTCTGTCTCTCCTGGTGGCTGAGTCAGTCAGGTCTCTACTATGTGAAACAGTGACAGAGAGACTAAACTGGGCCTGTCCCCAGAGTTCCTCTCCATGTCTACTGTCTGTCTGTCTCTCTTTTTACTTCACTAAACACAGGTCAAACACTTAGTCACTTACCTTAAACAATGCCATCTCTCTCTCTCTCTCTCTCTGTGTGTGTGTGTGTGTGTGTGTGCGTGTGTCTGCGTGCCTGCAGCCATGTGTGCCAGTGTCTAACCTGGCACCCTGTCTACAGCCTAACTGTACACATGCATGTGTGCAAACAATGTGCAGGTGTTGAGATACAGATATTTGTGTCTTTAAGAATGAGAGCCCTAGGTCAAGTGTCCATTACCAATAACAGAAAAATAGGGGGAAATCTTTAACCATTATATATTATCTTAATCCACTGTCTCTCAAACTGTCAGTCAGCTCTCCAATGGCTGTTAGGAGTAAATGTATTTTATTTGATTTGTTTTTCATTTAACCTTTATTTAACTAGGCAAGTCAGTAAAGAACACATTCAATGACGGTCTACCCCGGTCAAACCCGGACGACGTTGGGCCAATTGTGCGCCGCCCTATGGGACTCCCAATCACGGCCGGATGTGATACAGCCTGGATGTGTGTATGTGTATGATAATAGCTTTAATAGGATTTGCTGGAGAGAAGTAGCTGGCAGGGGAATATAGCAGAAACCATGCTAGATGGTCATATATACATTTTACGAGAAAGAGAGGCGGAGAGAGCGCATTAAAAGACCTTTCACTTCTGCTTTTTACAAAGGCGCTGCACCGCGGCTGACCCTTTGCTTTCAACCCTTTCGTGCGTGCGTGCATGTGCATGACCAAGAGAGAGAGAGATGTCTAAGATGAGTATGAAAATATTTCCCAAAGCTCTCTCTCTGGGTTGAACCTGAGTTGATAGGAGGTTGCCTAAAGGATGTGTGTTTGGTGCCACCTGTGGTTCACCAAGAGACACCAGCTGCTCTGATACAGCATCGACTGGTAGAATGGATCTGGGGCTTCAGAGGCAGAGGGGAGGGGAGAGGAGAAGGGGAAAGGAAATTTAAGGAGAGGAGAGGGTAAGAAATGAGAGGAGAACAGGGGAGAAGAATTGAGAGAGCAGAAGAGAGGAGAGGAGATAAGAGGTGAAGAGAGGGAAGGACAAAAGAGAAGATAATAAGAAAGGAGGTTATTTATAACTGAAAGCAATGGTCCAATCTGCTCTCCTCCCAGTTTCCATTCAGAGTGGTGAGGTAGTAACAGCTGAAGCCAAACTTCATCCATTCTTGCGAACAGTACCCTTTGACCATTAAAGACTCTTTCAATCTTTCTGTTTCACTCTGTAACTGGTCTCTCTCTTTAATCAAGTTGCTGTGGCTGGTCTCTAGCTGGTTTCGCTCTTCAGTCAGTTTGTTGCGGCTTTTCTGCAGCTGGTTTCTCTCTTTAGCCAGGTTGTTGTAACTGGTCATTTGATTTCTATGATAGACTAACAGACTTATGATCCCAGCCAGTAGGAGAGCACACAGCAGCCCCAGACACACTGCACCAACGCCGGAGGTTTCCTTCCACCACTGAAAAGATGTTGAGCACCAACTCCACCCTTCTTGTTGGGCTTGTCGGATCTTACATTGACAATCATCATCAATATCGTCATCATCAATATCCATGGAGCTCATTGCATTAGGTTCATCATCTTCAACTTTATCTGGATTTAATCACAGGAGGTTGGTGGCATCTTTATTGGAGAGGACTAGCTCGTAGTAATGGCTGGAGCTGAATGAGTGGAATGGTTTCAAATACATCAAACACATGGTTTGGTGCCATTCCATTCGATCCATTCCAGCCGTTATTATGAGCCGTCCTCAAATACATGCACTTTTTCTGTTACCTCAGTTGCAGGTCTGTATCTGTCCTGTATGTTCGCTGCACTACTCTGGTCCATGTCTGTGACTAACTGTAAGTAACACTGTTTTAACTGTCAACCAAAAAGAAAGGCAAACTGTCAATCTTGTCAAAACAACAGGACACTGACGGAGAGCCACGTGACTTCCACCGAATTCCCCCAAAAACATGAATCAGTAAGTTCACACCTCCTTATATATTAGTCTGTGTTGGTCATCTGTGTGAAAAGGTATTCAGAAGTAATGCGTCGGTCAGCTGTTTGTTCACCCACACCTGCCCGCAATTGGTAAAACCCCATCTGCAAACGCCTGACTTTACGCGATGAAGTGAAAATCTGAGGCCTGTACCAAACCCTAACCTGCAAACATAGAAAATGGTTCCCAACCTTTTTCTGTTACTGTTCCACCAACTAGGTGTGGTATCCCCAGGACCCCTAGGGGTAATTGGCCTATCTACAGGGGGTACGAGGACCCCTAGGGGTAATTGGCCTATCTACAAGGGGTACTTGAGAAGACTCGTGAGACCATAGGCCTACTGGGAAAATGCACTTAAGGGGGTACTTCAGGGGTACTCAGGGCAGAGAAAAATTCAGATATTTTGTATTTATTTTGATTGAACCTTTATTGAACTAGGCAAGTCAGTTCAATAAAGGTTTATTTTATTTTATTTTATATAAACTGAATTTTGCTCTGCCCTGAGTACCCCTGAAGTACCCCCCCCCCCCTCTTAAGTGCATTTTCCCAGTAGGCCTACTATCTCACGAGTCTTCTCAAGTACCCCCTGTAGATAGGCCAAGTACCCCTAGGGGTCCTAGTACCCCTGGTTGGGAACCACTGCCCTAGAAGACTAAAAAAAACCTTGCTCACCAGAAAATATGTCATACATCAATAGAATGAATGCTTCAATCTAGTTGACATCTGCACAATTTTCTCTTTCATCTCTGCTTCTCTCGCCCAGCAAAGTTTTTTAGGGACCGGGAGAAAATGCAACATTTCCAAATATTTGACCGGTTTTAAGGGAATTAAAATCTATGAAAACGACCCATCATGTTTCTGATTAGATTTCAGTTCGGCTTTTGGATGCATATTTTATTGTGGTTGAAATAATATCAGGTTTTATGATGCTCATAAAGAACCATTTCACAGGTTTTCTCTTTTTGAATTCAACTCTGACATGGTCCTTTTTGCCTCTGTGGATCATAGTGAATGTGTTTTGCCTCTGTGGATCATAGTGAATGTGTTTTGCCTCTGTGGATCATAGTGAATGTGTTTTGCCTCTGTGGATCATAGTGAATGTTTTGCCTCTGTGGATCATAGTGAATGTTTTTTGCCTCTGTGGATCATAGTGAATGTGTTTTGCCTCTGTGGATCATAGTGAATGTGTTTTGCCTCTGTGGATCATAGTGAATGTTTTGCCTCTGTGGATCATAGTGAATGTTTTTTGCCTCTGTGGATCATAGTGAATGTGTTTTGCCTCTGTGGATCATAGTGAATGTGTTTTGCCTCTGTGGATCATAGTGAATGTGTTTTGCCTCTGTGGATCATAGTGAATGTGTTTTGCCTCTGTGGATCATAGTGAATGTGTTTTGCCTCTGTGGATCATAGTGAATGTGTTTTGCCTCTGTGGATCATAGTGAATGTGTTTTGCCTCTGTGGATCATAGTGAATGTGTTTTGCCTCTGTGGATCATAGTGAATGTGTTTTGCCTCTGTGGATCATAGTGAATGTGTTTTGCCTCTGTGGATCATAGTGAATGTGTTTTGCCTCTGTGGATCATAGTGAATGTGTTTTGCCTCTGTGGATCATAGTGAATGTGTTTTGCCTCTGTGGATCATAGTGAATGTGTTTTGCCTCTGTGGATCATAGTGAATGTGTTTTGCCTCTGTGGATCATAGTGAATGTGTTTTGCCTCTGTGGATCATAGTGAATGTGTTTTGCCTCTGTGGATCATAGTGAATGTGTTTTGCCTCTGTGGATCATAGTGAATGTGTTTTGCCTCTGTGGATCATAGTGAATGTGTTTTGCCTCTGTGGATCATAGTGAATGTGTTTTGCCTCTGTGGATCATAGTGAATGTGTTTTGCCTCTGTGGATCATAGTGAATGTGTTTTGCCTCTGTGGATCATAGTGAATGTGTTTTGCCTCTGTGGATCATAGTGAATGTGTTTTGCCTCTGTGGATCATAGTGAATGTGTTTTGCCTCTGTGGATCATAGTGAATGTGTTTTGCCTCTGTGGATCATAGTGAATGTGTTTTGCCTCTGTGGATCATAGTGAATGTGTTTTGCCTCTGTGGATCATAGTGAATGTGTTTTGCCTCTGTGGATCATAGTGAATGTGTTTTGCCTCTGTGGATCATAGTGAATGTGTTTTGCCTCTGTGGATCATAGTGAATGTGTTTTGCCTCTGTGGATCATAGTGAATGTGTTTTGCCTCTGTGGATCATAGTGAATGTGTTTTGCCTCTGTGGATCATAGTGAATGTTTTTTGCCTCTGTGGATCATAGTGAATGTGTTTTGCCTCTGTGGATCATAGTGAATGTGTTTTGCCTCTGTGGATCATAGTGAATGTGTTTTGCCTCTGTGGATCATAGTGAATGTGTTTTGCCTCTGTGGATCATAGTGAATGTTTTTTGCCTCTGTGGATCATAGTGAATGTGTTTTGCCTCTGTGGATCATAGTGAATGTGTTTTGCCTCTGTGGATCATAGTGAATGTTTTTTGCCTCTGTGGATCATAGTGAATGTTTTTTGCCTCTGTGGATCATAGTGAATGTGTTTTGCCTCTGTGGATCATAGTGAATGTGTTTTGCCTCTGTGGATCATAGTGAATGTTTTTTGCCTCTGTGGATCATAGTGAATGTTTTTTGCCTCTGTGGATCATAGTGAATGTGTTTTGCCTCTGTGGATCATAGTGAATGTTTTTTGCCTCTGTGGATCATAGTGAATGTGTTTTGCCTCTGTGGATCATAGTGAATGTGTTTTGCCTCTGTGGATCATAGTGAATGTGTTTTGCCTCTGTGGATCATAGTGAATGTGTTTTGCCTATGTGGATCATAGTGAATGTGTTTTGCCTCTGTGGATCATAGTGAATGTGTTTTGCCTCTGTGGATCATAGTGAATGTGTTTTGCCTCTGTGGATCATAGTGAATGTGTTTTGCTTCTGTGGATCATAGTGAATGTGTTTTGCCTCTGTGGATCATAGTGAATGTTTTGCCTCTGTGGATCATAGTGAATGTTTTTTGCCTCTGTGGATCATAGTGAATGTGTTTTGCCTCTGTGGATCATAGTGAATGTGTTTTGCCTCTGTGGATCATAGTGAAGGTTTTTCCCTCTGTGGATCATAGTGAATGTTTTTTCCCTCTGTGGATCATAGTGAATGTTTTTTGCCTCTGTGGATCATAGTGAATGTGTTTTGCCTCTGTGGATCATAGTGAATGTGTTTTGCCTCTGTGGATCATAGTGAATGTGTTTTGCCTCTGTGGATCATAGTGAATGTTTTTGCCTCTGTGGATCATAGTGAATGTGTTTTGCCTCTGTGGATCATAGTGAATGTGTTTTGCCTATGTGGATCATAGTGAATGTGTTTTGCCTCTGTGGATCATAGTGAATGTTTTTTGCCTAAGTTCCTGAAAGCATTTAGCCATGCTGAAAGCAAGTACCATGTATTTGGCACACATACAGTTAGGCCCTAAAGCTTAGGCGTATGCCCTAATTCCAGATACAAAGAATGAAAGAAAAAGCTAAATGTAGTCTATAGATACGAATTGCACAAGAATGATACATGTATAGGCTCTAAATCCATGTTATTTTAGCCCGGTGTTGAGGTTACTCTGTGTGAGTCATCTGTGTGAGTAGTTATTCAGAGATGCGTGTTTGACAGAGACAGACACTCAGGCAGACAGAGACAGAGATGAAATAAAAATGATATTCTGGTATTTACAGTGTTTACATAATCAACATGAGAACTTCTCAAATAAATGTCCCAACATGAAGAATTTCTCAGCTGTGTGAATGGTCAGGGAACTATTTTGGTAATGCCTTGCAGTCCTCCTATAAACACATTGTTTTGAAGCATTACAATCCAGTGTTATTTCCCAGTGGTTAGGCCATAATACACGAATGGGAGAATGAGTCAATCTATAAAGTACATCATGTGACTTTTTATTCAATTTCTGCCTGCTTACTCTTACCTTCTGATAACAGTCCCTCTCAACAAGATCTCGCAGTCTCACTGCAGAATTAGATGTTCATCCACGTTCTCCAAACGTCAAATTTTGAAGTTGCTCCAAACGGCACATTTCAAAGTGTTTTTGTTGCTCCTGGTGCTCTGTACCGTTCCATAAAGGTTACGTTTAGGCACTCATTCCGTATGGTAAAGGTGAGGGTTAAAGTTTGGGATGTGGTTTGAACATGAAGTTAAGACACTCATTCCGTATGGTAAAGGTGAGGGTTAACGTTTGGGATGGGGTTTAAACATTAAGTTTAGGCACTCATTCCCTATGGTAAGGGTGAGGGTTAAAGTTTGGGATGGGGTTTAAACATTAAGTTTAGGCACTCATTCCGTATGGTAAAGGTGAGGGTTAAAGTTTGGGATGTGGTTTGAACATGAAGTTAAGGCACTCATTCCCTATGGTAAAGGTGAGGGTTAAAGTTTGGGATAGGGTTTAAACATTAAGTTAAGACACACATTCCCTATGGTAAAGGTTAAGGCCTGGGATAGGGTTTAAACATTAAGTTAAGGCACTCATTCCCTATGGTAAGGGTTAAGGCCTGGGATAGGGTTTGAACATTAAGTTAAGACACACATTCCCTATGGTAAGGGTTAAGGCCTGGGATAGGGTTTAAACATTAAGTTAAGACACACATTCCCTATGGTAAAGGTTAAGGCCTGGGATAGGGTTTGAACATTAAGTTAAGGCACTCATTCCCTATGGTAAAGGTTAAGGCCTGGGATAGGGTTTAAACATTAAGTTAAGGCACTCATTCCCTATGGTAAAGGTGAGGGTTAAAGTTTGGGATAGGGTTTGAACATTAAGTTAAGACACACATTCCCTATGGTAAAGGTGAGGGTTAAGGCCTGGCATAGGGTTTGAACATTAAGTTAAGACACACATTCCCTATGGTAAGGGTGAGGGTTAAAGTTTGGGATGGGGTTTGAACATTAAGTTAAGACACACATTCCCTATGGTAAAGGTTAAGGCCTGGGATAGGGTTTAAATATTAAGTTAAGACACACATTCCCTATGGTAAAGGTTAAGGCCTGGGATAGGGTTTAAACATTAAGTTTGTCATGTTGTGTCTTGTCTCTGTCCTTTCCCTTCACCCTGTCTCCCTCTGCTGGTCGTTGTTATGTTACCTTTTCTCCCCCGCTTTCCCCCAGCTGTCCCTTGTCTCCTCTAACTACCCGTTCCCCACCTGTTCCCTGTTTCCCTCTGATTAGGTCCCTATATCTCTCTCTGTTTCTGCTCCTGTCCTTGTCGGATTCTTGTTTGTTTGTGTTTCATGCCTGAGCCAGACTATCGTCATGTTTGCTGTAACCTTGTCCTGTCCTGTCGGAATCTGCCGGTCTATCTGAGCCTACCTAAGTTTGGTTATTAAAGAAGCTCTGTTTAAGTTAGTTCGCTTTTGGGTCCTCATTCACTCACCATAACAGAAGAATCCGACCAAGAATGGACCCAGCGACTTCGGATCCTCTCCACTCAGCCGTCGGAATCCAGGGAGCGATGCTAGGCAGACACGAGCAGGAAGTGTCTGCTGCTCGACATGCCGTTGAGACCCTGGCCACCCAAGTCTCCAACCTCACAGAACAGGTTCACCATCTCCGCCTCGATCCACCGGCCACTTCCAGGGCTTTCGAATCTCCGGAGCCCAGAATCAATAACCCGCCGTGTTACTCTGGGGAGCCCACTGAATGCCGCTCGTTCCTCACCCAGTGTGATATTGTGTTTTCTCTCCAGCCCAACACTTACTCCAGGAGCACTGCTCGTGTCGCCTACGTCATATCTCTCCTTATTGGACGGGCTCGTGAGTGGGGCACGGCAATCTGGGAGGCAAGGGCTGAGTGTACTAACCAGTATCAGGACTTTAAGGAGGAGATGATACGGGTTTTTGATCGATCTGTTTTTGGGGAGGAGGCTTCCAGGGCCCTGTCTTCCCTATGTCAAGGTAATCGATCCATAACAGACTACTCTATTGAGTTTCGCACTCTTGCTGCCTCCAGTGGCTGGAACGAGCCGGCTTTGCTCGCTCGTTTTCTGGAGGGTCTCCGCGCAGAGGTAAAGGATGAGATTCTCTCCCGGGAGGTCCCTTCCAGCGTGGATTCCCTGATTGAACTCGCTATTCGCATTGAGCGACGGGTTGATCTGCGTCACCGAGCTCGTGGAAAGGAGCTCGCGTTCTCCGTTGCTCCCCTCTCCGCATCACTACCATCTTCCTCTGCCGGCTCGGGAGCTGAGCCTATGCAGCTGGGAGGTATCCGCATCTCGACTAAGGAGAGGGAACGGAGAATCACCAACCGCCTCTGTCTCTATTGCGGTTCTGCTGGTCATTTTGTCACTTCATGTCCAGTAAAAGCCAGAGCTCATCAGTAAGCGGAGGGCTACTGGTGAGCGCTACTACTCCTGTCTCTCCTTCAAGATCCTGCACTACCTTGTCGGTCCATCTACGCTGGACCGGTTCGTCAGCTTCCTGCAGTGCCTTAATAGACTCTGGGGCGGAGGGCTGTTTTATGGACGAGACCTGGGCTCGGGAACATGACATTCCTCTCAGACAGTTAAGGGAGTCCACGGCCTTGTTCGCCCTGGATGGTAGTCCTCTCCCCAGGATTCAGCGTGAGACGCTA
Organism: Oncorhynchus mykiss; assembly: GCF_013265735.2. Taxonomy (NCBI): domain Eukaryota; kingdom Metazoa; phylum Chordata; class Actinopteri; order Salmoniformes; family Salmonidae; genus Oncorhynchus; species Oncorhynchus mykiss. Next base: position 58,153,654 of record NC_048577.1, read on the forward strand.
CCTTTAACCCTCACTGTTTCTGGTAATCATAGCGAAACCATTTCTTTTTTGATTTTTCGTTCACCTTTTACACCTGTTGTTTTGGGCCATCCCTGGCTAGTTTGTCATAATCCTTCCATTAATTGGTCTAGTAATTCTATCCTCTCCTGGAACGTCTCTTGTCATGTGAAATGTTTAATGTCTGCTATCCCTCCTGTTTCCTCTGTCTCTTCTTCACAGGAGGAGCCTGGTGATTTGACAGGGGTGCCGGAGGAATATCACGATCTGCGCACGGTGTTCAGTCGGTCCAGGGCCACCTCTCTTCCTCCACACCGGTCGTATGATTGTAGTATTGATCTCCTTCCGGGAACCACTCCCCCCCGGGGTAGACTATACTCTCTGTCGGCTCCCGAACGTAAGGCTCTCGAGGATTATTTGTCTGTAGCTCTTGACGCCGGTACCATAGTCCCCTCCTCCTCTCCCGCCGGAGCGGGGTTTTTTTTTGTCAAGAAGAAGGACGGGTCTCTGCGCCCCTGCATAGATTATCGAGGGCTGAATGACATAACAGTTAAGAATCGTTATCCGCTTCCTCTTATGTCTTCAGCCTTCGAGATCCTGCAGGGAGCCAGGTTTTTCACTAAATTGGACCTTCGTAACGCTTACCATCTCGTGCGCATCAGGGAGGGGGACGAGTGGAAGACGGCGTTTAACACTCCGTTAGGGCACTTTGAATACCGGGTTCTTCCTTTCGGCCTCGCTAACGCTCCAGCTGTCTTTCAGGCATTAGTCAATGATGTCCTGAGAGACATGCTGAACATCTTTGTTTTCGTTTACCTTGACGATATCCTGATTTTTTCACCGTCACTCCAGATTCATGTTCAGCACGTTCGACGTGTCCTCCAGCGCCTTTTAGAGAATTGTCTTTTTGTGAAGGCTGAGAAGTGCACTTTTCATGCCTCCTCCGTCACATTTCTCGGTTCTGTTATTTCCGCTGAAGGCATTAAGATGGATCCCGCTAAAGTCCAAGCTGTCATTGATTGGCCCGTCCCTAAGTCACGCGTCGAGCTGCAGCGCTTTCTCGGCTTCGCGAACTTCTATCGTCGTTTCATCCGTAATTTCGGTCAGGTGGCCGCTCCTCTCACAGCCCTTACTTCTGTCAAGACGTGCTTTAAGTGGTCCGTTTCCGCCCAGGGAGCTTTTGATCTCCTCAAGAATCGTTTTACATCCGCTCCTATCCTTGTTACACCTGACGTCTCTAGACAGTTCGTTGTCGAGGTTGACGCGTCAGAGGTGGGCGTGGGAGCCATTCTTTCTCAGCGCTCCCTCTCTGACGACAAGGTCCACCCATGCGCGTATTTTTCTCATCGCCTGTCGCCGTCGGAACGTAACTATGATGTGGGTAACCGCGAACTGCTCGCCATCCGGTTAGCCCTAGGCGAATGGCGACAGTGGTTGGAGGGGGCGACCGTTCCTTTTGTCGTTTGGACTGACCATAGGAACCTTGAGTACATCCGTTCTGCCAAACGACTTAATGCGCGTCAGGCGCGTTGGGCGCTGTTTTTCGCTCGTTTCGAGTTCGTGATTTCTTATCGTCCGGGCTCTAAGAACACCAAGCCTGATGCTTTGTCTCGTCTCTTCAGTTCTTCAGTAGCCTCCACTGACCCCGAGGGGATTCTCCCTGAGGGGCGTGTTGTCGGGTTGACTGTCTGGGGAATTGAGAGGCAGGTAAAACAAGCGCTCACTCACACTCCGTCGCCGCGCGCTTGTCCTAGGAACCTTCTTTTCGTTCCCGTTCCTACTCGTCTGGCCGTTCTTCAGTGGGCTCACTCTGCCAAGTTAGCCGGCCACCCTGGCGTTCGGGGTACGCTTGCTTCCATTCGCCAGCGTTTTTGGTGGCCCACCCGGGAGCATGACACGCGTCGTTTCGTGGCTGCTTGTTCGGTCTGCGCGCAGACTAAGTCCGGTAACTCTCCTCCTGCCGGCCGTCTCAGGCCGCTTCCTATTCCCTCTCGACCGTGGTCTCACATCGCCTTAGATTTTGTCACCGGACTGCCTTCGTCAGCGGGGAAGACTGTTATTCTTACGGTTGTCGATAGGTTCTCTAAGGCGGCCCATTTCATTCCCCTTGCTAAGCTTCCTTCTGCTAAAGAGACGGCACAAATCATCATCGAGAATGTTTTCAGAATTCATGGCCTTCCGTCAGACGTCGTTTCGGACAGAGGTCCGCAATTCACGTCTCAATTTTGGAGGGAGTTTTGCCGTTTGATTGGGGCTTCCGTCAGTCTCTCTTCCGGCTTTCACCCCCAGTCTAACGGTCAAGCAGAACGGGCCAATCAGACTATTGGTCGCATCTTACGCAGTCTTTCTTTTCGCAACCCTGCGTCTTGGTCAGAACAGCTCCCCTGGGCAGAATACGCCCACAACTCGCTTCCTTCGTCTGCGACCGGGCTATCTCCTTTTCAGAGTAGCCTCGGGTACCAGCCTCCGCTGTTCTCATCTCAGTTCGCCGAGTCCAGCGTCCCCTCCGCTCAGGCTTTTGTCCAACGTTGCGAGCGCACCTGGAAGAGGGTCAGGTCTGCACTTTGCCGTTATAGGACGCAGACTGTGAGGGCTGCTAATAAGCGTAGAACTAAGAGTCCTAGATATTGTCGCGGTCAGAGAGTTTGGCTCTCCACTCAGAACCTTCCCCTTAAGACGGCTTCTCGCAAGTTGACCCCGCGGTTCATTGGTCCGTTCCGTATTTCTCGGGTCATTAATCCTGTCGCAGTTCGACTTCTTCTTCCGCGATACCTTCGTCGCGTCCACCCGGTCTTCCATGTCTCCTGTATTAAGCCCGTTCTTCGCGCCCCCGCTCGTCTTCCCCCCCCCCCCCCCCATCCTTGTCGAGGGCGCACCCATCTACAGGGTCCGCAGGATTTTGGACATGCGTCCACGGGGCCGTGGTCACCAGTACCTTGTCGATTGGGAGGGGTACGGTCCTGAGGAGAGGAGTTGGGTTCCCTCTCGGGACGTGCTGGACCGTGCGCTGATCGAGGATTTCCTCCGTTGCCGCCAGGTTTCCTCCTCGAGTGCGCCAGGAGGCGCTCGGTGAGTGGGGGGGTACTGTCATGTTGTGTCTTGTCTCTGTCCTTTCCCTTCACCCTGTCTCCCTCTGCTGGTCGTTGTTATGTTACCTTTTCTCCCCCGCTTTCCCCCAGCTGTCCCTTGTCTCCTCTAACTACCCGTTCCCCACCTGTTCCCTGTTTCCCTCTGATTAGGTCCCTATATCTCTCTCTGTTTCTGCTCCTGTCCTTGTCGGATTCTTGTTTGTTTGTGTTTCATGCCTGAGCCAGACTATCGTCATGTTTGCTGTAACCTTGTCCTGTCCTGTCGGAATCTGCCGGTCTATCTGAGCCTACCTAAGTTTGGTTATTAAAGAAGCTCTGTTTAAGTTAGTTCGCTTTTGGGTCCTCATTCACTCACCATAACAAAGTTAAGACACACATTCCCTATGGTAAAGGTTAAGGCCTGGGATAGGGTTTAAACATTAAGTTAAGACACACATTCCCTATGGTAAGGGTTAAGGCCTGGGATAGGGTTTAAACATTAAGTTAAGACACACATTCCCTATGGTAAAGGTTAAGGCCTGGGATAGGGTTTAAACATTAAGTTAAGGCACTCATTCCCTATGGTAAAGGTTAAGGCCTGGGATAGGGTTTGAACATGAAGTTAAGACACACATTCCCTATGGTAAGGGTTAAGGCCTGGGATATGGTAAATCAAATAAAAACAAAATAGTGTCCACGAATGGGATCAAACATGCAACCTTCTGATCCAGAGTCACAGAAATCATCCCTGTATGAAGCATTTCACATCATATGATGCTAAATGCATCATATGGGGATGATTTCTTTATTTTAAAGTTACATATCTTGAAAACTTGAGTTGTGACATTTTGGGACTATGTCAACAAAGGACTAATGAAGCAAATACAAAAATATAGTTTTTGGGTGGTGTTTGTCTTTAAGTACAGTGGTGGAAAAAGTAATAAATTGTCATTCTTGAGTAAATAGTAAAAGTAAATGCTTTGCATCAAATTTCCTATATTAAGGAAACCAGAAGGCACAAATGTTATTTATTTTTTATTTAAGGGCAATCAGTCACAGACACCTCCAACACTCAGACATAATTTACAAATGCAGTATTTGTATTTAGTGAGTACGCCATATGAGAGGCAGTAGGGATGACACCACGTTATATTGATAGGTGCGTGAATTGGACCACACTCTGCTGTTCTGCCCCTGAACAAGGCAGTTAACCCACCTAGGCCGTCATTGAAAATAAGAATATGTTCTTAACTGACTTGTCTAGTTAAATAAAGGTAATAAAATACTGTGGTCCTGCCTGAGCATTCGAAATGTAACGAGTCAGGGAAAATGTATAGAAGTAAAAACTACTTATTTTCTTTAGGAATGTAGTGGAGTTAAAGTAAAACTTGTCCAAAATATAAATAGTGAAGTAAAGTACAGATACCAAAAAACATCTTAGTTACTTTACACCACTACCAATTTATACGTCAATCTTGAACAATCTCCCTGGTCCTTCCTGATCCATTTAACCTATCTGGTTATATATATATATATATATATATATATATATATATATATATATATACAGTATGTGTGTGCCCTGTTATAGAGACTCAGACAATCCCCTCCATCTCTCTGAGTGACTGAATCATAGCGTCTCAGACTGATGAATAGAAAATGTCTTGAGATTTCCCCTCTGGTGGCAGGTGCTTTGACAGAGCATTGTTCATGTTTAACAGTAACTTCACTTATCCAAGAATAATTTGTTTTCACTGTGGTGTTGAACAATGTGAAAAGTTGCTGTTAGGTGGGTTTGAGTTAAGATAGAATGGACTCTTGCACTTTTTCTCTCACCCTCCCTCCTTCTCTCCCTCTCTCTCTCTCTTCCTCCCCCCCCCTCCCCTCTCCCCCACTCTGTCTCTGTCTCTCTGTCTCTTTGTCTCTCTCTCTCTTTTCCTTTCCCCCCCACTCTGTCTCTGTCTCTCTGTCTCTTTGTCTCTCTCTCTTTTCCTTTCCCCCCTCCCCTCTCCCCCACTCTGTCTCTGTCTCTCTATATATTTGTCTCTCTCTCTTCCCCCCCCCCTCCCCCACTCTGTCTCTGTCTCTCTCTCTTTGTCTCTCTCTCATGTTGGTTGAGTTATTCAGGCCTCCATGTGAAACAGTGACAGGGTTCACTTCCATGTCAACTGTTTGTCTGTTAGCTTCACTAAACAGAGGTCAAATACCACTTAGTCACAAACAACATCATTAGGTATCTGCTTAATATACCCCCCAGAACACATGTTGGAGGAAATGAATCCCAAGCAGTGGGTCTGTTGCCTGTACAGCTCAGGGTGGAACATCTGAAGCTGAACCACATATAATATTGGGAAAAAGTTAATTTCACGTTAATGTGTTATCCCCTGGGATGTACTCAGTGCATATTTCCCCCCATTGAATCAAATCAAATCAAAATCCCTTACAGACTAGGTGAACAATGCCATTGTTGTTGTGTGTGTGTATTTGATTTCAAAGCCTAACTGTACACATGCATGTGGTTATTTCAGAGCGGTTACACAATGCATGTATGTTTAAAATAAATTGTTGCTGACCCCTGTGTTTCTAACCCCTTCGATTGTGTGTGTGTGTGTGTGCGTGCGTGCGTGCGTGCGTTTCTGAAATTGTCCGATAGAAATTAGTGTTCGCCACTGATGATTACACCCTAGATCAGCTAGAGGCAGGCAAGAGTGTGCAAGGCGGTATTGAATGTGTCACTGTCTGTCACCATGATTACAAAAATTGTTCTCTCGACCAGTGCACCTACGTTGTAAACTTTCATTCACAGGCTAGTTTGTAGCAACCTCATGATGGGTATAGGGAACATGTGAGTATCATGTAGTAGCCTTAACCTATCGATGTTACACTGAGCTGGTTGAATGGAATATGAAAGACAGTTATCCAATATGCTGAAAAAAATAAGACCAGGATCATCTTAAATGGCACCAACCGCCACTGTCGTGTAGAGAACAGAAATGTGTATTTTTGCATAGTTACAACCCAACTCCTGAGAACCAATGGAGACATGCATGCACACACACACACACACACACACACACACACCACCATGACCAAAAACAACATGTGATCATAATCAATATTTCATCTAGAAAAACTGTGTCCGGATCCTCTGTTGTCCCTCTGATCTCAAATCAGATCAATACTTATATGGTTAATAATACCATGTTGTATTATTAACCATATAAATGGTGGCACAACAACACTATCCAGTCCACTGTCATGTGACAGATCCATGTTACCGTAATGCAATGTTGACTTATTATGGTATTGTAATGATACTTTATTAAGATAAGATCACTTTATTGTTCATTTGCACACAAGGTCCAACAGGAATTTGAGTTCTTCTTTTAACCCAACATCCGAAAGACACATACATACACATACACTTACAGGTTTAGGAGAGGTGTGGGGGGATGTCTTGCTCAAGGGCACAACGGCTGGCAATGGCATCTAGGATTTGATACCAGCATCCCCCCGTTTGCCAGTTCACTTCCCGCCAGATTAAAGTATTACTCAATTGTATGTATTAGTCAATTCAACACTGACTCCTACTGACGATTTGTTAGAATGAGAAATGACAATGTTACTGACCTTTACTGACCCTGCCCGCATCTGATTGGCTCAGGCTCTTTTGGCAGTCCTGTGACTGGCCATTCTCAACACGTCACTACAAAAAACTACCAATAATGACTTTTTTTAATCACCAATTTCTGTCTCAGATGAATGCTGCCCTCTGCTGCATACAAACATCTACTTTACACAGGTCTGCTCTATCCAGCCTGTAATGTTTTCCATGTTTTGACGGCTCTAGGTTTCTATGTTCAGCTCTAGGTTTCCATGTTCAGCTCTAGGTTTCCATGTTCAGCTCTAGGTTTCCATGTTCAGCTCTAGGTTTCCATGTTCAGCTCTAGGTTTCCATGTTCAGCTCTAGGTTTCCATGTTCAACTCTAGGTTGAGCAGGTAGTGTGAAGTAGAGCAGGCCAGACTCTAGTGGATGACATAATAATTATGCATATTTGAAATGGTCAAAATATGGCATCCTGGTTTATTTTACTTCTGTTGCAATTTACTATCGTCTACTAGGGGCAACGCAAGCACCTATTACCAGCTAGCGGGCCTCGTTACAGATCTACAGGTCAGAGGATCTTGTGTTCAATCCCAGTGCTAGGCACTCATTTTAATATAGAGTTTAAAATGTTTTAGCATATGCCTATTTATTTCTGCAACAACACACTCACTCATCACAAATGTTAAGCAAGCTAGTTACAGTGACTCCTATAGACATGATTGACATCAGGAAAAGAGGGTGGGCTATCAGCTGATCGTTGATATTGATGATTGATGTAAATCTGCTAGTTAGCTAGCTCAATACTTTTTTTTACTGATTGTGATTCATCTTCAATGCTCTTAAATAATAACTTCATCATATAGCCAGGATATATGGCTGGCTGGCCATATAGAGAGAGGTTTGTGAGGTTTGTGAGGACAAGAGGCTTGTGAGGATATGTTAGTATTGGGTGGTTAGCTAGAGTCTAGACTACCTGTGTTCAGTGCTTCATTTGTACCAGAACGCATAAAAAAATCTCCTTTATAATAAAGCATTGCATGCATATCAGTGCATTTGCATAGTGGCATAGAGCAGTACAGTAGAGGCACATACAGAAGTTGCACACATGGGGAACATTTTTATTAGCATAGGGTCCAGGAAAAAATGGGCCTTTTATTACCACATTTGATGCAATTATATGTCCTTTTACATGACTGGAGGCTGAGCAAAATCTTTTTTTCAGCACAAATTATGGAAATTACAGGGTACTTTGACACTGACAAACTGAGAATCGAAGTTCAATAAAAACAACCTTGTCTTGAATCAATCAATAGCTCAGGCCTCGGTCTGTGGAGACTCACATATGAGGAGGAAATTATAGTCCTAAAAAATCTTTCCAGTTTCACTGACTCAGATGCTCAGATCACTCTCTGGCGATGGCAGATGAGCTCATCCAATAGCATATCGCTCCTGTCCACAGCTCGTCTCATAGACTAGAAGTAACATAGAAAATGTAAATCCAGGACATTGAAATTAGTATGATATGTTACATTTGGTATGGTTACATAAGACAGAAGGTCCCACCATAACGCCTGTGCATTTTGGACTTCTAACCCCGTTTAAACTTTGTTTTAGCTACAGAAGTGTATCAGTGGATTGATAAATATCTGTGCACGTGCTTAACAGAAAGGGTAGTCATTTTTCACATGTAATACACAGCAACGGGAAGTTTCCATACAAGTTGAGTAGTAGCAAAAAAATACAGGAAATTCACTGAGCAGCCCAACCCTAAATTTGACCTATGCACATCAATAGTAGTACCAGGTCCAGTAAGCTGAGTTTGCGGTAAAAGCCCTGTGCAATATCTCAAATTTAGGGTTAGGCTGTTCATTAGATGTTTTTAAGTTTTTCTCCTATTTCCATGCCATGGGACCATGTTGGATTGTGTTGAAGTTGTAGTGAATGAAATTAACTCTATTTGGAAAAAAACAAATCATGGGGAAGAGCCCCCTAGGCCAGAACCCCCAACCCACCCCCCACATCTCCAATCAAAGTTATTCCCCTGTCTGTCACCATGTGCTGTGTCTAATGTTCATAATGTGGAGTCTTACACAGTCAGAGAATCCAACTATTAACAGATGCATGTTTTCCATTGTGTGCTGCTATTTTGGCCAGGTCTGTCTTGTAAAACAGGTTTCTACTCTCAATGTGACTAACCTGGTAAAATGAAGGTTCAAAGAGAGAGAGAGACCAGGCACTATTAAATCATATTCACCATCCAGGAAGTTCAAATTACAACAGGTTGTGGAAATATTCATTTTATACTAATTTGTTTCTAGAATTAATATCTAGAATATGTCCAATATTTCTCAGACATCTCATAGTAAATTAATTGGCTATTGATCGGCTGTTTTCTTGATGTTTCCACTCCTTCTCACAGTAAGATTTTTTCCCCTATTGACAAAAATAGGTGGTATGTTTTTATAACTATTTAATATAAATGATTAATGAATAATTAACTGTATTATAATTTTATTATCCACCCTTTATGTAAGGATGACAATCCCTTAAATGGTTGAGATTTCCATCCATTCTTACAATTATGTCATATAGACTATAGTCCATGATATTTCATGCCCAGTGTTAACTGTAGGATTAAGCTGTGAGCACACTCAACCCTTTGTAAATAGCACCCTAAACAATGCATGCGTTGGTGTGTGACCACTGAAAGGTTGAGATCAGGCATCATATGAGTTTGTGATGGGCGGGGATTCTCCTGAAAGCTAATGACGGAACAGTCAGCCCAAACTGCTTCGAAATACAATCAATTTTTCAAACACAATCATTATTTTTATGAATGTCTTACTCCCTCTCTCTCTCGCTCTCTTTCCCTCTCTCTCTCACACACTCTCTCTCTCTCTCTCTCTCTCCTCTGTTTCCATTTCTCTCTCTCAATCTCTCTCTCTCTCTCTCTCCTCATCTGTTTCTCTTTCACTGAAACTGTATTGGAGCAGGTTATTTTGTTTGCATGTTCTTGTGGAACTCTTTCATTCCTTCAGCCTCCAGTGGTATTTCAACACTTTCCTGCTTGAACAGCATCATAAAACACAGGAGGTCCCAATGCTAACGTAAGGTAAGAGTTTCAACAGTTAAACAATTTCCTGTAATATCAGAAACTGTAGGAGGTCTTGGGAAGCTTGTTTTTCCTCCTCCCTCTCATACACTCTCCTCCTCCCACCACTTCTTGTTCGCTCTCCAGCCAAAGGTACCTCAGTCTTTCTCTTCTCCCAGGACCGGATAGTTCCAGGCCCTCAGCCCAGTGGTTCACCCCAGGAATCCTTCAGGTATTTGGGCCAGGGATTAGAGATTCTCCCATTAGGAGACCATGGACTGGGAGGGATAAGGAGGAGAGGAGTATTACGCTCTGCAGTATGCGACGCCGTTCAGGTCACGGTCGTCTTGGTTATTTGACGCGTGAAATAGTCTTATTTCATTTATCAAATAGTGTTATTTTATTTGTTCATTTTGACACAAAAGACCTGATGGAAACATCTACTTTACTCAGGTCTGCTCTATCCAGCCTGTAATGATTTCCATGTTCAGCTCTAGGTTTCCATGTTCAGCTCTAGGTTTCCATGTTCAGCTCTAGGTTGAGCAGGTAGTGTGAATTAGAGCAGGCCAGACTCTAGTGGATGACATAATAATTATGCATATTTGAAATGGTCAAAATATGGCATCCTGGTTTATTTGACTTCCGTAGCAATTTACTATCATCCACTAGGGGCAACGCAAGCACCTATTACCAGCTAGCGGGCCTCGTTACAGATCTACGGCTCAGAGGATGTTGGGTTCAATCCCAGTGCTAGGCACTCATTTTAATATAGAGTTTTAAATGTTTTAGCATATGCCTATTTATTTCTGCAACAACACACTCACTCATCACAAATGTTAAGCAAGCTAGTTACAGTGACTCCTATAGACATGATTGACATCAGGAAAAGAGGGTAGGCTATCAGCTGATCGTTGATATTGATGATTGATGTAAATCTGCTAGTTAGCTAGCTCAATACTTTTTTTACTGATTGTGATTCATCTTCAATGCTCTTAAATAATAACTTCATCACATAGCCAGGATATATGGCTGGCTGGCCATATAGAGAGAGGCTTGTGAGGATATTTTAGTATAGGGTGGTTAGCTAGAGTCTAGACTACCTGTGTTCAGTGCTTCATTTGTACCAGAACGCATAAAGAAATCTCCTTTATAATAAAGCATTGCATGCATATCAGTGCATTTGCATAGTGGCATAGAGCAGTACAGTAGAGGCGCATACAGAAGTTGCACACATGGGGAACATTTTTATTAGCATAGGGTCCAGGAAAAAAATGGCCTTTTTATTATCACATTTGATGCAATTATATGTCCTTTTACATGACTGGAGGCTGAGCAAAATCTTTTTTTCAGCACAAATGATGGAAATGACAGGCTACTTTGACACTGACAAACTGAGAATCGAAGTTCAATAAAAACAACCTTGTCTTGAATCAATCAATAGCTCAGGCCTCGGTCTGTGGAGACTCACATATGAGGAGGAGATTATAGTCCTTAAAAATCTTTCCAGTTTCACTGACTCAGATGCCCAGATCACTCTCAGGCGATGGCATATGAGCTCATCCAATAGCATATCGCTCCTGTCCACAGCTCGTCTCATAGACTAGAAGTAACATAGTACATGTAAATCCAGGACACTGAAATTAATATGATGTGTTACATTTGGTATGGTTACATAAGACAGAAGGTCCCACCATAACGCCTGTGCATTTTGGACTTCTAACCCCGTTTAAACTTTGTTTTAGCTACAGAAGTGTATCAGTGGATTGATAAATATCTGTGCACGTGCTTAACAGAAAGGGTAGTCATTTTTCACATGTAATACACAGCAACGGGAAGTTTCCATACAAGTTGAGTAGTAGCAAAAAAATACAGGAAATTCACTGAGCAGCCCAACCCTAAATTTGACCTATGCACATCAATAGTAGTACCAGGTCCAGTAAGCTGAGTTTGCGGTAAAAGCCCTGTGCAATATCTCAAATTTAGGGTTAGGCTGTTCATTAGATGTTTTTTAAGTTTTTCTCCTATTTCCATGCCATGGGACCATGTTGGATTGTGTTGAAGTTGTAGTGAATGAAATGAACTATATTTGGAAAAAACAAATGCTGGGGAAGAGCCCCCTAGGCCAGAATCCCCGCAACCCACCCCCCACATCTCCAATCAAAGTTATTCCCCTGTCTGTCACCATGTGCTGCGTCTAATGTTCATAATGTGGAGTCTTACACAGTCAGAGAATCCAACTATTAACAGATGCATGTTTTCCATTGTGTGCTGCTATTTTGGCCAGGTCTGTCTTGTAAAACAGGTTTCTACTCTCAATGTGACTAAACTGGTAAAATAAAGGTTCAAAGAGAGAGAGAGAGACCAGGCACTATTAAATCATATTCACCATCCAGGAAGTTCAAATTACAACAGGTTGTGGAAATATTCATTTTATACTAATTTGTTTCTAGAATTAATATCTAGAATATGTCCAATATTTCTCAGACATCTCATAGTAAATTAATTGGCTATTGATCGGCTGTTTTCTTGATGTTTCCACTCCTTCTCACAGTAAGATTTTTTCCCCTATTGACAAAAATAGGTGGTATGTTTTTATAACTATTTAATATAAATGATTAATGAATAATTAACTGTATTATAATTTTATTATCCACCCTTTATGTAAGGATGACAATCCCTTAAATGGTTGAGATTTCCATCCATTCTTACAATTATGTCATATAGACTATAGTCCATGATATTTCATGCCCAGTGTTAACTGTAGGATTAAGCTATGAGCACACTCAAACCTTTGTAAATAGCACCCTAAACAATGCATGCGTTGGTGTGTGACCACTGAAAGGTTGAGGTCAGGCATCATATGAGTTTGTGAAGGGCGGGGATTCTCCTGAAAGCTAATGACGGAACAGTCAGCCCAAACTGCTTCGAAATACAATCAATTTTTCAAACACAATCATTATTTTTATGAATGTCTTACTCCCTCTCTCTCTCTCACACACTCTCTCTCCCTCTCTCACTCTCTCTCTCGCTCTCTCTCTCTCTCTCTCTCTCTCCTCATCTGTTTCTCTTTCACTGAAACTTTATTGGAGCAGGTTCTTTTGTTTGCATGTTCTTGTGGAACTCTTTCATTCCTTCAGCCTCCAGTGGTATTTCAACACTTTCCTGCTTGAACAGCATCATAAAACACAGGAGGTCCCAATGCTAACGTAAGGTAAGAGTTTCAACAGTTAAACAATTTCCTGTAATATCAGAAACTGTAGGAGGTCTTGGGAAGCTTGTTTTTCCTCCTCCCTCTCATACACTCTCCTCCTCCCACCACTTCTTGTTCGCTCTCCAGCCAAAGGTACCTCAGTCTTTCTCTTCTCCCAGGACCGGATAGTTCCAGGCCCTCAGCCCAGTGGTTCACCCCAGGAATCCTTCAGGTATTTGGGCCAGGGATTAGAGATTCTCCCATTAGGAGACCATGGACTGGGAGGGATAAGGAGGAGAGGAGTATTACGCTCTGCAGTATGCGACGCCGTTCAGGTCACGGTCGTCTTGGTTATTTGACGCGTGAAATAGTCTTATTTCATTTATCAAATAGTGTTATTTGATTTGTTCATTTTGACACACAAGACCTGATGGAAACATCTACTTTACTCAGGTCTGCTCTATGCAGCCTGTAATGATTTCTATGTTCAGCTCTAGGTTTCCATGTTCAGCTCTAGGTTTCCATGTTCAGCTCTAGGTTTCCATGTTCAGCTCTAAGTTTCCATGTTCAGCTCTAGGTTTCCATGTTCAGCTCTAGGTTTCCATGTTCAGCTCTAGGTTTCCATGTTCAGCTCTAGGTTTCCATGTTCAGCTCTAGGTTTCCATGTTCAGCTCTAGGTTTCCATGTTTTGACAGCTCTAGGTTTCCATGTTCAGCTCTAGGTTTCCATGTTCAGCTCTAGGTTTCCATGTTCAGCTCTAAGTTTCCGTGTTCAGCTCTAGGTTTCCATGTTCAGCTCTAGGTTTCCATGTTCAGCTCTAGGTTTCCATGTTTTGACAGCTCTAGGTTTCCATGTTCAGCTCTAGGTTTCCATGTTCAGCTCTAGGTTTCCATGTTCAGCTCTAGGTTTCCATGTTTTGACAGCTCTAGGTTTCCATGTTCAGCTCTAGGTTTCCATGTTCAGCTCTAGGTTTCCATGTTCAGCTCTAGGTTGAGCAGGTAGTGTGAAGTAGAGCAGGCCAGACTCTAGTGGATGACATAATAATTATGCATATTTGAAATGGTCAAAATGTGGCATCCTGGTTTATTTTACTTCCATAGCAATTTACTATCATCCACTAGGGGCAACGTAAGCACCTATTAACAGCTAGCGGGCTTCGTTACAGATCTACAGCTCAGAGGATCTTGTGTTCAATCCCAGTGCTAGGCACTCATTTTAATATAGAGTTTTAAATGTTTTAGCATATGCCTATTTATTTCTGCAACAACACACTCACTCATCACAAATGTTAAGCAAGCTAGTAACAGTGACTCCTATAGACATGATTGACATCAGGAAAAGAGGGTGGGCTATCAGCTGATCGTTGATATTGATGATTGATGTAAATCTGCTAGTTAGCTAGCTCAATACTTTTTTTTTACTGATTGTGATTCATCTTCAATGCTCTTAAATAATAACTTCATCATATAGCCATGATATATGGCTGGCTGGCCATATAGAGAGAGGTTTGTGAGGTTTGTGAGGACAAGAGGCTTGTGAGGATATGTTAGTATTGGGTGGTTAGCTAGAGTCTAGACTACCTGTGTTCAGTGCTTCATTTGTACCAGAACGCATAAAAAAAATCTCCTTTATAATAAAGCATTGCATGCATATCAGTGCATTTGCATAGTGGCATAGAGCAGTACAGTAGAGGCACATACAGAAGTTGCACACATGGGGAACATTTTTATTAGCATAGGGTCCAGGAAAAAATGGGCCTTTTATTACCACATTTGATGCAATTATATGTCCTTTTACATGACTGGAGGCTGAGCAAAATCTTTTTTTCAGCACAAATGATGGAAATGACAGGCTACTTTGACACTGACAAACTGAGAATCGAAGTTCAATAAAAACAACCTTGTCTTGAATCAATCAATAGCTCAGGCCTCGGTCTGTGGAGACTCACATATGAGGAGGAAATTATAGTCCTAAAAAAGCTTTCCAGTTTCACTGACTCAGATGCCCAGATCACTCTCTGGCGATGGCAGATGAGCTCATCCAATAGCATATCGCTCCTGTCCACAGCTCGTCTCATAGACTAGAAGTAACATAGAAAATGTAAATCCAGGACACTGAAATTAGTATGATATGTTACATTTGGTATGGTTACATAAGACAGAAAGTCCCACCATAACGCCTGTGCATTTTGGACTTCTAACCCCGTTTAAACTTTGTTTTAGCTACAGAAGTGTATCATTGGATTGATAAATATCTGTGCACGTGCTTAACAGAAAGGGTAGTCATTTTTCACATGTAATACACAGCAACGGGAAGTTTCCTATGCACATCAATAGCAGTACCAGGTCCAGTAAGCTGAGTTTGCGGTAAAAGCAAAAACACCTTACTTTGATTGCAACCACTTGAACAGCATCACAAAACACAGGAGGTCCCAATGCTAACGTAAGGTAAGAGTTGCAACAGTTAAACAATTTCCTGTAATATCAGAAACTGTAGGTCTTGGGAAGCTTGGTTTTCCTCCTCCCTCTCATACACTCTCCTCCTCCCACCACTTCTTCTTCGCTCTTAAACCAAAGGTACCTCAGTCTTTCTTTTCTCCCAGGACCGGATAGTTCCAGGTCCTCAGTCCAGTCGTTCACCCCAGGAATCCTTCAGGTATTTGGGCCAGGGATTAGAGATTCTCCCTTTAGGAGACCATGGACTGGGAGGGATAAGGAGGAGAGGAGTATTACGCTCTGCAGTATGCGACGCCGTTCAGGTCACGGTCGTCTTGGTTATTTGACGCGTGAAATAGTCATATTTGATTTACCAAATAGTGTTATTTGATTTGTTCATTTTGACACACAAGACCTGAACGGCCTTTCATACTGTAGTAGAGGTTTGGGGTTAAGAGCTAGCCTAAAGCCTGGGATACAGACCGTCACTTGTAAATGTTTGTCTACTAATTCATCTTGTATGGAGCCTACACATGTAGGATCTTAATTTGATCACCCTCTTGCTGGAGAACTTAAACGTTTGAAATTTCCACTTTGAAAAGTATCAACCCCTACAAAACGTCCATTTAATTATAATCTACATTATAGTTCACATTTCCTGTTGCTGTAGGATATTTTCCCTGCTGTAGCAAACTGGTCAAATTAAGATCCAACATCTGTATTTTATCCTGTTTTCTACAGCAGTATTTGTGTTATAGGAGAGATTTATGTTGGTCTGTCCTCTGTTAAATAGTATTATTATGAGAAGAGAGGAGAAGCTGTTAAAATGACTGTGTTGAAAGGGAATGTCTTTCTGTCATCTACAGTTAGTCATGAGGAAATCCTTGTTAGGGTGTGGCACTACTTGTGTACTAAAATTGTTGGTGTGAGTTCATGAAAACATGATGAGATAGCACCGAGCTGGAGGAAATTGACTGGCCGTATTTACTCTGAGTAGGAGCCAACTCAGGGTAGAGTGCACAGGAGGTTGGTGGCACCTTAATTGGGGAGGATGGCTCGTGGTAATGGCTGGAGCGGAATGAGTGTAATGGTATAAAAATAAAATATCAAACACAAGGTTTCCATGTGTTGGATGCCATTCCATTCACTCCGTTCCAGACATTATTATGAGCCGTCCTCCTGTCAGCAGCCTCCACTGGTAGAGTTTAAACACTGACACACAACCTCATACACACTATGTTTACTGTATAGACTCAACTTAATATAGCTTGAATATACAGTTACAGTAAGCAATTTCATAATATTGAAAAACACAACCATACTAACAGCTTTACTGTACAATACAGATACACTACTTCAGAATGCAGATGTATTATTCACCACAATACAGATGCACTACTTCAGAATGCAGATGTATTATTCACTACAATACAGATACACTACTTCAGAATGCAGATGTATTATTCACTACAATACAGATACACTACTTCAGAATGCAGATGTATTATTCACTACAATACAGATACACTACTTCAGAATGCAGATGTATTATTCACTACAATACAGATGCACTACTTCAGAATGCAGATGTATTATTCACTACAATACAGATGCACTACTTCAGAATGCAGATGTATTATTCACTACAATACAGATGCACTACTTCAGAATGCAGATGTATTATTCACTACAATACAGATACACTACTTCAGAATGCAGATGTATTATTCACTACAATACAGATGCACTACTTCATCCATGTCCAAGTACACCATTTAGATAATGTGAAAGCTTTAGTAGGTTATCCAGAGGCTTTATCTAATCAATAAGAGGAGAGATAGAGGGACATAGGGAGGGAAACAGGGGGAGTCCACTGTCTCAAGGCAACATTTACAACATTACTCCTTCTTAATGGGTTTATACAGCAGCCAGATAACATATAGCTTGCCTCAATTTCCAAGCTTACTTATAAGCCGAGTGATGAACGAGACGTGGGAGTATTAACATATAGCAGGGTTTCTTTATCCTGATTCTGGGGCTCAACAGAGGTGCACATATTTGTTCTTGCCCATCACTAACACCACCTGATTCAGCCAGTAAAATGCTTGATATTAAGTTGATTTGTTTAAACAGGTGGGTTAGTAATGACCTTATAGTAGTACAGACTAATGAGCAGTGGTGGTTCTAGGTTGTATGGCTCCCTGGGCGAACCCCACCTTCAGGCTAGCCAATGTGCACCGGTTAGTCGGACTAATTTAAGGTAGTATGTACATGAATGTATAGTTTAAGTGACTATGCATATATGATAAAAAGAGAGTAGCAGCAGCTGAAAAGAGGAGATGGGGGGGACACAATGCAAATAGTCTGGGTAGCCATTTGATGATCTGTTCAGGAGTCTTATGGCTTGGGGGTAAAAGCTGTTGAGAAGCCTTTTAGTCCTAGACTGGCGCTCCGGTTCCGCTTGCCATGCGGAAGTAGAGAGAACAGTCTATGACTGGGGTGGCTGGGGTCTTTGACAATGTTTAGGGCCTTCCACTGACACCGCCTGGTGTAGAGGTCCTGGATGGCAGGCAGCTTAGCCCTAGTGATGTACTGGGCCGTACGCACTACCCTCTGTAGTGCCTTGCGGTCAGAGGCCGAGCAGGTGCCGTACCAGGCAGTGATGCAACCAGTCAAGATGCTCTCGATGTTGCAGCTGTAGAACCTTTTGAGGATCTGAGGACCCATGTCAAATCTTTTGAGTTTCCTGAGGGGGAATAGGGTTTGTTGTGCCCTCTTCACAGCTGTCTTGGTGTGTTTGGATCATTCTAATTTGTTGGTGATGTGGACACCAAGGAACATGAAGCTCTCAACCTGCTCCACTACAGCCCTGTCGATGAGAATGGGGGCGTGCTCGGTCCTCCTTTTCCTGTAGTCCACAATCATCTCCTTAGTCTTGGTTACGTTGAGGGATAGGTTGTTATTCTGGCACCACCTGGCCAGGTCTCTGACATCCTCCCTATGGGCGGTCTCATCGTTGTTGATGATCAGGCCTACCACTGTTACGTCGTCTACAAACTTAATGATGGTGTTGGAGTTGTGCCTGGGCATGCAGTTGTGGGTGAACAGGGAGTACAGGAGGGGACTGAGCACGCACCCCTGAGGGGCTCCAGTGTTGAGGATCAGTGTGGCAAATATGTTGCTACCTACTCTTACCACCTGGGGGTGGCCCGTCAGGAAGTCCAGGATCCAGTTGCAGAGGGAGATGTTTAATCCCAGGATCCTTAGCTTAGTGATGAGCTTTGAGGGTACTATGGTGTTGAACACTGAGCTGTAGTCAATTTAATAGATTTCTCACGTAGGTGTTCCTTTTGTCCAGGTGGGAAAGGGCAGTGTGAAGTGCAATAGAGATTGCATCATCTGTGGATCTGTTGGGTGGTATGCAAATTGGAGTGGGTCTATGGTTTCTGGGATGATGGTGTTGATGTGCGCAATTACCAGCCTTTCAATGCACTTCATGGCTACGGACATGAATGCTACGGGTCTGTAGTCATTTATGCAAGTTGCCTTAGTTTTCTTGGGCACAGGGACTATGGTGGTCTCCTTGAAACATGTTGGTATTACAGACTCAATCAGGGACATGTTGAAAATGTCAGTGAAGACACCTGCCAGTTGGTCAGCACATGCTCGGGGTACACGTCCTGGTAATTGTGAATGTTGACCTGCTTAAAGGACTTACTCACGTCGGCTACGGAGAGCGGGATCACACAGTCGTCCGGAACATCTGATGCTCTCATGCATGGCTCAGTGTTGCTTGCCTCGAAGCGAGCGTAGAAGTGATTTAGCTCGTCTGGTAGGCTCATGTCACTGCGCAGCTTGCGGCTGTGCTTCCCTTTGTAGTCTGTAATAGTTTGCAAGCCCTGCCACATAAGATGAGTATCGGAGCTGGTGTAATATGATTCAATCTTAGCCCTGTATTGGCACTTTGCCTGTTTGATGGTTCGTCTGAGGGCATGGCAGGATTTCTTATACGCTTCTTGTTAGAGTCCCGCACCTTAAAGCGGCAGCTCTACCCTTTAGCTCAGTGCTAATGTTGCCTGTAATCCATGGCTTTTGGTTGGGGTATGTACGTACGGTCACTTTGGGGATGACGTCCTCAATGCACTTATTGATAAAGCCAGTGACTGATGTGGTGTACTCGTTAATGCCATTGGAAGAATCCTGGAACATGTTCCAGTCTGTGATAGCAAAACAGTCCTATAGTTTAGCATCTGCTTCATCTGACCACTTTTTATAGACCGAGTCACTGGTGCTCCCTGCTTGATTTTTGCTTGTAAGCAGGAATCGGGGGGATAGAATTGTGGTCATATTTACCAAATGGAAGGTGAGGGAGAGCTTTGTACGTGTCTCTGTGTGTGGAGTACATGTGATCTAGAGTTATTTTCCCTCTGGTTGCACGTTTAACATGTTGATAGAAATGAGGTAAAAATGATTTAAGTTTTCCTGCATTAAAGTCCCCAGCCACCAGGAGTGCCGCCTCTGAGTGAGCAGTTTCCTGTTTGCTTATTTCCTTATACAGCTGACTGAGTGCAGTCTTAGTGCTGGCATCTGTCTGTGGTGGTAAATAAACAGCCACGAAAAGTATAGATGGCAAATAGTGTCTTACTGTGTCTTACAAATAGTGTGCTGTTCTATCTAGCCAGTGCAACGTATATCCCGCTAGCTGAATATCCATGTCATCATTCAGCCACGATTCCATGAATCATAAGATGATACAATTTTTTGATGTCTCGTTGGTAGGATATTGATGATCGTACCTCATCTAATTTATTGTCCAATGATTGTACGTTGGCAAGTAATATTGACGGTAGCGGAAGCTTTCCCACTCGCCTTCTGCGGATCCTTACGAGGCACCCTGCCCTGTGACCTCTGTACCTGCATCTCTTTCTCTTGCCAATAACGGGGATGTTGACCTTGTCGGGTGTTCGAAGAATGTCCTCTGAGTCCTGCTTGTTGACGAAAAAAAAATCTTTGTCTAATCCGAGGTGAGTGATCGCTGTCCTGATATCCAGAAGCTATTTTCTGCATTAAGATACGGTGACAGAACATTATGAACAAAATAAGTTACAAATAACGCAAAAAAAACCCACAGCGCAATTGGTTAGGTGCTCGTAAAACTGCTGCCATTTACTCTGTGCCATTTTTTTAGATGAGGGACAATGGTCGCTACTGTTTCTCTACATGCTTGAGTTAAGTCTCTTCTGGGACCCCTTTAACAACCCCAATGTGTTATTGTCTGAAGTGTTTCATTGGTTAGACCAGATAATAGGGAACTGGCTCACATTTCAGTTCCACAATTCAAGAACCCCAGTCTAGAAAAGTACAAGGGAAGTTTTTGTGAGATCTGTGACATTTATCACCACTCAACAACACCATAAGACTGTTTGTCCACTGAGCTAAAGCCTGGGCTTCAAAGACAGATGGTCATAGGATAGTCACACACTATTGAGAGATGAGGAAAAACATAGTTTTCCACTTCCTCCTTAGTATTCTACAGCAATTGACCCCATTGTTTCACATTCACTTTTTCTTTTAAGAAAAATTATAGAATAAGAGTTGTGTAGGAAAAGCTATAGGTAAACAAACGCATGTTTTTTGTGAGAAGTTGTCATGGCAACCCGCAGGAAGTGTGGTAGGAAGAAAAAGGAGATGGAAATAAGTATGGTAGGTATAGAAACTCTGACCAGGTGCTTAATACAACATAATAATATAATGCAACACAACAACATTGGCTGTAGTGACCATAACACTGTGACAATAACAAGGAAAGCCAAAGGTTGGGCCTAAAGTAAGCTCTAAGAGATCATACAAAATATTTTCTCAGGACTCTTTTGTTGAAGATGTTAAACATTTATGTTGATCTGATGCGTATGGGGAAGTGAATCCAGATGCAGAACTGGAAGTATTTGTAAAATGATTTATGCAAATTGTTGATGTGCAAGAAATCAACTGTGAGAACTGTAGAGCCCCCTGAATTGATGATGCATTGAAAAATTGTATGGTTCAAAGACGTGATTCTAAAGAGTTATAGGTTATTGGTTGACATACTGTCAATTGAGAAATGTTGTGACTAAGCCTAACAAAAATAATAAATGATATTACCAAACCAAGATAAATGACATAAAACACAATGGAAAAATACTTTGGAGTACCTAAACTGATAACATGTGCTGAAAACCCAATTCATCTCCATTGTTCATTGAAGTTGATGGGTCATTTACAACAAAACCTTTTGGTGTTGCCAATCATTTCAATGACTCACTAGTGAAGTGGAAAACCTCAGAAGGGAAATGACAACACTGAACAGGGAACTGTCATATTTTTGTATAAAATATCTAATAATGAAATAGAAGGGTTATTGTTTTGAATTTGGTCAAGTTAGTGTGGGAGAGGTGGAAAAACTATTGTTAACCATCACTAATGATAAACCACCAGGTGAAGACAATCTTGATGGGAAACTATTGAGAATGGTAGCAGACTGGATTGTCACCACTATTTGCTATATCTTTAACCAAAGCCTAAAGGAGTGCGTGTCCACAGGTGTGGAAGGAAGCTACCTGAATTCCATTTCCTAAAAATAGTAAAACACCCTTTGCTGGCTCTAACAGCCGCCCAATCAGTTTGCTGCCTGTTCTTAGTAAACTGATGGAGAGAATTGTGTTTAACCAAATACAATGCTGTTTTTCCAGAGTTAACTACTGATTTTCTTTATGTATATAGAGAAGGGCACTCAACTTGTACTGCACTGACTTAGGGGACAGGTGATTGGTTAAAATAGATTGATTATAATATAATAGTTGGAGCTGTAGTGTTAGATTTCAATGCAGCTTATCATGTTATTGATCATAAATTGGTATTGAAGAAACTCACTTGCTTTGGCTTTACATCACCTGCCATCACATTGTTGGAGAGTTATTTATCCAATAGAACCCAATGAAAACTTTTCTAACATCAGACATGTACAATGTGGCGTCCCTCTGGGCAGTTGCCTTGGGCCATCACTTTTCTCTATTTTTACCAATGAATTGCCACTGGTCTTACACAAAGCTAGAATGACTGTATATGGATGATTATACACTCTATATGTTAGCACCCAAAGCCAGGGAGCTCACTGAAAGTCTAAATAAGGAGTTAGTCAATATCAGAATGAGTGATTAATAATAAACTGTACTAGTTGTTAAGGCTCTGGTCTCATCTTGATTATTGTCCGGTAATATGGTCAAGTTCAGAAAAGACCTAGCAAAGCTATAGCTGGTTCAAAGCATAACAGCACGCCTTACCCTTAACTGCACACATACCTAACATCAACAAGATGCATTCCAGTCTTTCCTGGTTAAGGGGTGGATGAGAGATGAACTGCTTCTTAGTTTTTATTAGATTTTATTATTTTTTGTTCCTTAAATTAATCATCTAATCTCTGCTCAGGCAGTAGCAGTCATCCAGCGAGGCCATCTAAAGAAAGTTATGTGGTCCCAGTACAGTACTGTCTTTACTAATACTATTTAGCTACCCTGCCTATGTAGAGTGCCTTCCGAAAGTATTCAGTCCACTTTACCTTTTCCACATTTTGTTATGTTACAGCCTTATTCTAAAATTTATAAAATTGTTTTTTTTCTCATCAATCTACACATAATACTCCATCATGACAAAGCAAAAAGTTTTTTAATGTTTGATATTTTATTAAAAATAGAAAACTGAAATATCACATTTACATAAGTATTCAGACCCTTTACTCAGTACTTTGTTGAAGCACCTTTGGCAGCGATTACAGCATTGAGTCTTCTTGGGTATGACGCTATTTTTCTCTGCAGATCCTCTCAAGCTCTGTCAAGTTGGATGGGGAGCGTCACTGCACAGCTATTTTCAGGTATCTCCAGAGATGTTCGATCGGTTTGAAGTCTGGGCTCTGGCTGGGCCACTCAAGGACATTGAGACTTGTCCTGAAGCCACTCCTGCATTGTCTTGGCTGTGTGCTTAGGGTCATTGTTCTGTTGGAAGGTGAACCTTTTGTCAAAGTAGATAAGGTATACTTTTTCACAAACTGTCTCTGTCCCTGTCGTACATTCCTCATTGATGTGGTCTGTGTGCATCAAACCTAATTTAGCAGGCTTAAAAGAGTATCCTTCCAGAGATCCGTATACAATGACGATGCCATAACAATGAGAGTATTTTCCCCAAAGGCAGTAAGGCAGGTGAAAGGTTTAGGTCCAAAATAAGCCCATAGAAACGCACTTGGTTCATCTCTTCCTCTCTGATCTGTCTTTGAGCTAAAATAAAAACTGGCGCAATGGATTATGATCATTGCAGTTAATTACCACATTTCTGCACTGTATTTCTTTGAATATTTGCTTAATAAAAACTCCCTTCAGCCCAGCATCCCACATGATTCTTAACTTGATTTCTCTCATTAATTATTTAATTTCTCTCTAGAGAAATGACGTGTTCGGCTCACAAAAAAAAGAAGAACTAAATTGAACCAACTTCGGTCAATTAGTTGTTTAATAACTAATTATTAGTTATTAAAAAATAAAATGTTGGTTAATCACTCAGCCAACCTACAGGACATGCCGCCAGGGGTCTCTTCACAGTCCCAAAGTCCAACATGAATTCACGGCAACGCACAGTATTATACAGAGCCATAATCGATCCATCTCCAATTACTAAAGCAAAAAGCTAAATACCTTTTTAAAAACAGATTAAAAAACATATGGAACGGCAGGGACTGTATGTGGACACGCACACAAACACATGCACACACAGACGCACTCTAACACACACAACATTTTTTAGTTGCATTGTTCGTATTATGCTTTAGTTGTTTGTATATCATTGTATTTTAAATTTGCATCACTGTCCTTGTCAAACCAATACATTTTACCACCAACTTTAGCATCCCGCCGACTTTATCATCCCTCCAACTTTGTTTCACCTTTTCTCTATGTCTGAAAGGTGTAGCCGGTATCAAAGCCTTTTATTTCCGCGAACTGGCCTAGTCATGATTGTGGTAAAGTTCTGCCTATGGCTTAGTATGAAATGAAGCCGTAATGCTGAGGCGGCATTGGCATGCACTACACTCTTAATAACCTCTTGAGACTAGGGGGCAGTATTTTGATGTTTGGATGAAAAACGTACCCAAATGAAACTGCGTATTTGTCAGGCCCAGAAGCTAGAATATGCATATAATTGGCAGATAAAACACTCTAAAGTTTCCAAAACAGTCAAAATATTGTCTGTGAGTATAACAGAACTGATATTGCAGGCGAAAACCTGAGGAAAATCCAACTAGGAAGTGCTGTTATTTTGAAACCTCTCTGTTCCATTGCATGCCTTCCCTCCATTTAAAGGGATATCAACCAGATTCCTTTGCCTATGGATTCCACATGGTGTGAACAATCTTTAGACATAGTTTCAGGCTTTCTTTCTGAAAAATTAGAGAGAATGATCACATTGCGTCAGTGCATAGCTGGGTGTCCCCAGAGTTTTGCATGCACCAACAGCTTGGAGCAGACCTTTTCTCTCTCTCCTATTGAAAAAGCTAAAGTCCGGTTGAAATATTATCGATTATTTATTGTAAAAACAACCTGAGGATTGATTATAAAAAAACGTTTGACATGTTTCTACGAACTTTACGGATACTATTTGGAATTTTCGTCTGCCCGTCGTGACCTGCACGAGCCTGTGGATTACTGAACAAAACGCGCCAATCAAATGGAGGTTTTTGGCTATAAAAAATAATCTTTATAGAACAAAACTAACATTTATTGTGTAACTGGGAGTCTCGTGAGTGCAAACATCCGAAGATCATCGGATGATCTTAAGCGATTAATTTGATTGGTCAAGAAAGTCAGAAAAGCAATCTACTTTGCTGTTTAATGTTTTGTCTGCTGAGAGAGCTGTCCTAACATAAACGCTTGGATAGCTTTCGCTGTAAAGGTTTTTTGAAATCTTACACGCCAGGTGGATTAACAAGCTAAGCTGTGTTTTGGTATATTGCACTTGTGATTTCATGAAAATTAAATTTGGCGCTCTGCCAATCAGCGGATATTGACAAATGATCCCGCTAAAGGGATGGGTGTGCCAAGATTTTTAAGGTCTTGATGGTTGCTAGGCAGTGGTCATTACTACTATCTTCCTTTCTGAACTTTGCGAGGCATGTCACTTCATCCATCTTCGCAAAGCCCACCACCATATGCACTTTTTCTTAATAACCACAACTGGATGGATCCATAAAGAATTACTTTGGGAATGAATATCACTGAATGACCAAAATATCTGAATAAAAGTAGGCTAATTCAATTGAAGGCATCAAATTGTTGCTTACTGAAACTCCCAAAGTCATCCAATTGTTATAATACATTTTATTGAAGCAATAGCCTGCTGCCTGTGGTCAACTTCAGTGCCGTTTCGGGCTGCTCTGAGACGAGTGGGGACTGGTCTTAATAATTCAATTAATGTCAGATTTATTTTCTTTTCACTGAGGCTCCGTTTGGATATTGGTTATAGGCCACAGCTAGGTTGTGGAAATGTTAGCTACGTTGAGGTGAGTGCTGCTCATGATCATCTTGTCAAGTTGGCTCAT
Organism: Oncorhynchus mykiss; assembly: GCF_013265735.2. Classification (NCBI taxonomy): domain Eukaryota; kingdom Metazoa; phylum Chordata; class Actinopteri; order Salmoniformes; family Salmonidae; genus Oncorhynchus; species Oncorhynchus mykiss. Next base: position 58,179,660 of record NC_048577.1, read on the forward strand.
TTATTGCCCATGATCAGAACATTTTGCCAACATGCGAATGTAGCTTAATAAATCGATTATTTTCCTCTTTAGTCGCTTAGTAGCCTAGACCTACTACTGACACAAAACCTTTGACTTGTCTTCATCAATGTGATTTTGTTTCACTGAATCTCTGTGTGTATATTTGGTTAATTCTCTGGCTGGGCAAATAAGTGAAGGTGGTATAGCTTATCTATTTGTTTTCTCATCTATCTGATCTTTAATTACTTGTTACTTTTATTCCTTATTCTTATCTGTATTTTTTAAAACTGTATTGTTGGTTAGGGGCTCGTAAGTAAGCATTTCACTGTAAGGTTGTATTCGGCGCATGTGACTAATACTATTTGATTTGATTATCACTGATCAGAACCATTTGTCATGCAATAATGTAGCCTAAATTAAGTGCATGATTTTGCTCCAAAATCTGCAGAGGTTGAAAAAGAGATGAAATGTGGATTTTAGACAGTGGTTCCACATGTTCCTGTGATGGAAAAATATTATTTGTATTTTATTCCGTTATATTCCATTATATTCTTAGCCTACCATAACATATATAGTTGTTGACAGTGGTCAGGGTAAGTGTGTTTAACAAACAAAATACCTTTTGATTTCATGTAGCCTATAGGCTCAAAATAAATCATTTTTATTAGTCTTATAATGTTTCATAGGACTTCTTAAAAACATTGTCAGATTTATTTTATTTACTTTTTACCCCTTTTCTCCCCGATTTCGTGGTATCCAATTGGTAGTTACAGTATTTTCTCATCTCTGCAACTCTCGTACAGACTCGGGAGAGGCGAAGGTCGAGAGCCGTGCGTCCTCCGAAACAGTACCCAACCAAGCCGCACTGCTTCTTCACACAATGCCCTCTTAACCAGGAGTCACTAGTGCGCAAAGGGATAAGGACATCCCTGCCAGTCAAACCCTCCCCTAACCCAGACGACGGCGGGCCAATTGTACGCCACCCCATGGGTCTCCCGGTCTCAGCCGGCTGCGACAGAGCCTGGTCTCAAACCCAGAATCTCTAGTGGCACAGCTAGCACTGCGATGCAGTGCCTTAGACCACTGCACCACTCAGGAGGCCCAGACATATTTATTTTCAGGCAACATACCATGAAGTCTTTCTGTAGGGTATCAGTGTGTCAGTGTGTTTTTTTACTATTCATGTTTTTGTTTTATTGTGGACCCCCAGGAAGAGTAGCTGATACTTCTGCAAAAGCTAATGGGGATACAAATAAATAAACACAACCAACAGTTTCCCTCATTGCAGGTGGAGATCAGTCGAGATGGAGAAAGGTTATCCCGGGGATGGTACTTCTGCCCCTCACCCAGAACCTCCCATGAACTATGGGGGGATAGCCACGGGCCAGGGCCCCCAGCCAGGCTTGTACCCCCAGCCCCCAGGCGGATATCCTGCCTCCCCTGGTCCTCCACAACCAGGGTTCCAGCCTGGTCCCTACCAGGGAGGTGAGTGTCTACTGGTTCATATTGTACTTCAGAAGGCTGGATTTACTGTATATTCTGCATGTGAGAACCAAGCATTTTCACATGAGTTTTTGCAACAAAAAATACCTCTAGCTTAGAATGTTTGTTTCTATATTTTTTCTTTGCCATTATCAACTCCATCTTAAAGACGACAGGACACACAACAAACTCTTTTAAAATACACATTTGGGTCTATGGAGATGAATTGAACGTTCTCTGCCCCTTGTGGCAACCACTGTAGATATGATACAATCAGCCCAAGCCAAGTAAGAACACACAACAACAACAAACAGCTTGATTGGCGGTTGTCTGTATGTCTGTCTGTCCTGCTCTTTGGCTACACTGGTGGAGAATGGAGGCATTGGAAAGTACCCTATTTCTTCAGTTCTCCCAAACCATTCGAGCACAATATAAAGTATGAACATACTGTTTAAAAAGTTCTGTGTTCTTTCTCCTCCTTTGAATCATATTGATTGTGTTTTGGATTACAGCACAGAAAACACTTACATCCTTCAAGTACTATTTTGTAACACCACTTTGGAAACACTCCCCTTCAATGTCAATAATGTGTGGTGCCAGATATGTGTGGAAAAACAGGCAAACACCTACGCACACAATAAACCCTGACCATTATATTTAGCTATGCACATTCTAGTCATTTATCACAGTACATGCTCTTATCCAGACATATGTAAACAAGCTCTTATCAAGGGAAGAACATGGGGTGGAACCCATTGGAACTGGAAATGGGGTGGAACCCATTGGAACTGGAAATGGGGTGGAACCCATTGGAACTGGAAATGGGGTGGAACCCATTTGGAACTGGAAATGGGGTGGAACCCATTTGGAACTGGAAATGGGGTGGAACCCATTTGGAACTGGAAATGGGGTGGAACCCATTTGGAACTGGAAATGGGGTGGAACCCATTTGGAACTGGAAATGGGGTGGAACCCATTTGGAACTGGAAATGGGGTGGAACCCATTTGGAACTGGAAATGGGGTGGAACCCATTTGGAACTGGAAATGGGGTGGAACCCATTTGGAACTGGAAATGGGGTGGAACCCATTTGGAACTGGAAATGGGGTGGAACCCATTTGGAACTGGAAATGGGGTGGAACCCATTTGGAACTGGAAATGGGGTGGAACCCATTTGGAACTGGAAATGAATTTCACTGGGGGTGAATTTTGTTGATGATATGGTGCAATTATCTGAATCAGTTTGCCCCCAGGCCCCCCTTTGTGGGTTAACCCAGTTAAAATGATAGTTCAGAAATGTTACATATTTAGAATAAAAAAAATTCCTTACCTTGAAAGGCGTCTGAGCGAGCAACCTTCAACAACAGACTGCTTTCGAGGTCAGAAAACTATCTACATAAAACTGTGAAACTCCCTTAAATGTAAAACTCCCTTTAATCAAGTCCATTTCCACCACTAGGTACAATCTTATTCCACAGTACGTGGTGGTATAGTAATAACACGTTCATTGCATTGTGACCACATTGTGATTGGGATCTTACTCTCCTATTCAAGGTCCCCAAGCAGGTGTGTACACACCTCCACCACAGTACACCTCTGGACCAGGTGGACCGGTGCCAGTTGGTGAGTTGATACTTCCACTTCCACCACACACAGAGTGATGTACAGCTAACCTTGTGGGGACACAAAATTCAGTCCCATTAAAAATCCTATTTTCCCTAACCCCTAACCTTAACTCTAACCCCTAACCCTAACCCCAAACGTAACCCTAGCTATTAACCCTGACCCTAAAACTAACCCTAGCGCCTAACCCTAAACCTAATTCTTACCCTAACACTAATTCTAACAGGACTAACAAAATGTCCCCAGTTGGTCACATTTTGGTTTGTTTACTATACTTGTGGGGACTACACACACACACACACACCCACACAACATAATCAAAGGAGTCAATGCAAGCTAAATAAGGAACTTACTCGAAGAGTAACCCAAATGCATGAGATTACATGTTTGAACACAACTTGTGACCTCAACTTGTGACCTGAATATAATTATTGCCCCGGAATTGACCCAAACTGCCCCCTCCAACAATAGCTGTACATAGTTCAGACTGAAACAGTATCGTTTTGTCCGGTTGCCCGGCACAGCGCATTCAGAAGAAAATGTGAACATATTCAGTTATATAATGTCTCAGTCAGAGCTACTCTGAGAAACCAGAGGATTTGAAGTTAAATGAGGTCTCAGTCAGAGCTACTCCAGGAAACCAGGGGATATGAAGTTACATAATGTCTCAGTCAGAGCTACTCCAGGAAACCAGGGGATATGATGTTACATAATGTCTCAGTCAGAGCTACTCTGGGAAACCAGGGGATATGAAGTTACATAATGTCTCAGTCAGAGCTACTCTGAGAAACCAGGGGATATGAAGTTACATAATGTCTGTCAGAGCTACTCTGAGAAACCAGGGGATATGAAGTTATATAATGTCTCAGTCAGAGCTACTCCAGGAAACGAGGGGATATGAAGTTACATAATGTCTCAGTCAGAGCTACTCTGAGAAACCAGGGGATATGAAGTTACATAATGTCTCAGTCAGAGCTACTCTGAGAAACCAGGGGATATGAAGTTACATAATGTCTCAGACAGAGCTACTCTGAGAAACCAGGGGATATGAAGTTACATGTCTCAGTCAGAGCTACTCTGAGAAACCAGGGGATATGAAGTTACATAATGTCTGTAAGAGCTAGTCTGAGAAACCAGGGGATATGAAGTTACATAATGTCTCAGTCAGAGCTACTCTGAGAAACCAGGGGGTATGAAGTTACATAATGTCTCAGTCAGAGCTACACTGAGAAACCAGGGGATATGAAGTTACATAATGTCTCAGTCAGAGCTACACTGAGAAACCAGGGGATATGAAGTTACATAATGTCTCAGTCAGAGCTGCTCTGAGAAACCAGGGGATATGAAGTTACATAATGTCTGTCAGAGCTAGTCTGAGAAACCAGGGGATATAAAGTTACATAATGTCTGTCAGAGCTACTCTGAGAAACCAGGGGATATGAAGTTACATAATGTCTGTCAGAGCTACTCTGAGAAACCAGGGGATATGAAGTTACATAATGTCTCAGTCAGAGCTACTCCAGGAAACCAGGGGATATGAAGTTACATAATGTCTCAGTCAGAGCTACTCTGGGAAACCAGGGGATATGAAGTTACATAATGTCTGTCAGAGCTAGTCTGAGAAACCAGGGGATATGAAGTTACATAATGTCTCAGTCAGAGCTACTCTGAGAAACCAGGGGATATGAAGTTATATAATGTCTCAGTCAGAGCTGCTCTGAGAAACCAGGGGATATGAAGTTAAATAATGTCTCAGTCAGAGCTGCTCTGAGAAACCAGGGGATATGAAGTTACATAATGTCTCAGACAGAGCTACTCTGAGAAACCAGGGGATATGAAGTTACATAATGTCTCAGTCAGAGCTACTCTGAGAAACCAGGGGATATGAAGTTACACAATGTCTCAGTCAGAGCTACTCTGGGAAACCAGGGGATATGAAGTTAAATAATGTCTCAGTCAGAGCTACTCTGAGAAACCAGGGGATATGAAGTTACATAATGTCTCAGTCAGAGCTACTCCAGGAAACCAGGGGATATGAAGTTACATAATGTCTCAGTCAGAGCTACTCTGGGAAACCAGGGGATATGAAGTTACATAATGTCTGTCAGAGCTACTCTGAGAAACCAGGGGATATGAAGTTACATAATGTCTGTCAGAGCTACTCTGAGAAACCAGGGGATATGAAGTTAAATAATGTCTCAGTCAGCTACTCTGGGAAACCAGGGGATATGAAGTTACATAATGTCTCAGTCAGAGCTACTCTGAGAAACCAGGGGATATGAAGTTACATAATGTCTCAGTCAGAGCTACTCCAGGAAACCAGGGGATATGAAGTTACATAATGTCTCAGTCAGAGCTACTCTGGGAAACCAGGGGATATGAAGTTACATAATGTCTGTCAGAGCTACTCTGAGAAACCAGGGGATATGAAGTTACATAATGTCTGTCAGAGCTACTCTGAGAAACCAGGGGATATGAAGTTAAATAATGTCTCAGTCACTCTACCCATTGGAACTGGAAATGGGGTGGAACCCATTTGGAACTGGAAATGGGGTGGAACCCATTTGGAACTGGAAATGGGGTGGAACCCATTTGGAACTGGAAATGGGGTGGAACCCATTTGGAACTGGAAATGGGGTGGAACCCATTTGGAACTGGAAATGGGGTGGAACCCATTTGGAACTGGAAATGGGGTGGAACCCATTTGGAACTGGAAATGGGGTGGAACCCATTTGGAACTGGAAATGGGGTGGAACCCATTTGGAACTGGAAATGGGGTGGAACCCATTTGGAACTGGAAATGGGGTGGAACCCATTTGGAACTGGAAATGGGGTGGAACCCATTTGGAACTGGAAATGAATTTCACTGGGGGTGAATTTTGTTGATGATATGGTGCAATTATCTGAATCAGTTTGCCCCCAGGCCCCCCTTTGTGGGTTAACCCAGTTAAAATGATAGTTCAGAAATGTTACATATTTAGAATAAAAAAAATTCCTTACCTTGAAAGGCGTCTGAGCGAGCAACCTTCAACAACAGACTGCTTTCGAGGTCAGAAAACTATCTACATAAAACTGTGAAACTCCCTTAAATGTAAAACTCCCTTTAATCAAGTCCATTTCCACCACTAGGTACAATCTTATTCCACAGTACGTGGTGGTATAGTAATAACACGTTCATTGCATTGTGACCACATTGTGATTGGGATCTTACTCTCCTATTCAAGGTCCCCAAGCAGGTGTGTACACACCTCCACCACAGTACACCTCTGGACCAGGTGGACCGGTGCCAGTTGGTGAGTTGATACTTCCACTTCCACCACACACAGAGTGATGTACAGCTAACCTTGTGGGGACACAAAATTCAGTCCCATTAAAAATCCTATTTTCCCTAACCCCTAACCTTAACTCTAACCCCTAACCCTAACCCCAAACGTAACCCTAGCTATTAACCCTGACCCTAAAACTAACCCTAGCGCCTAACCCTAAACCTAATTCTTACCCTAACACTAATTCTAACAGGACTAACAAAATGTCCCCAGTTGGTCACATTTTGGTTTGTTTACTATACTTGTGGGGACTACACACACACACACACCCACACAACATAATCAAAGGAGTCAATGCAAGCTAAATAAGGAACTTACTCGAAGAGTAACCCAAATGCATGAGATTACATGTTTGAACACAACTTGTGACCTCAACTTGTGACCTGAATATAATTATTGCCCCGGAATTGACCCAAACTGCCCCCTCCAACAATAGCTGTACATAGTTCAGACTGAAACAGTATCGTTTTGTCCGGTTGCCCGGCACAGCGCATTCAGAAGAAAATGTGAACATATTCAGTTATATAATGTCTCAGTCAGAGCTACTCTGAGAAACCAGAGGATTTGAAGTTAAATGAGGTCAAAGTCAGAGCTACTCCAGGAAACCAGGGGATATGAAGTTACATAATGTCTCAGTCAGAGCTACTCCAGGAAACCAGGGGATATGATGTTACATAATGTCTCAGTCAGAGCTACTCTGGGAAACCAGGGGATATGAAGTTACATAATGTCTCAGTCAGAGCTACTCTGAGAAACCAGGGGATATGAAGTTACATAATGTCTGTCAGAGCTACTCTGAGAAACCAGGGGATATGAAGTTATATAATGTCTCAGTCAGAGCTACTCCAGGAAACGAGGGGATATGAAGTTACATAATGTCTCAGTCAGAGCTACTCTGAGAAACCAGGGGATATGAAGTTACATAATGTCTCAGTCAGAGCTACTCTGGGAAACTAGGGGATTTGAAGTTAAATGAGGTCTCAGTCAGAGCTACTCTGAGAAACCAGGGGATATGAAGTTACAATGTCTCAGTCAGTGCTACTCTGGGAAACCAGGGGATATGAAGTTAAATAATGTCTGTCAGAGCTACTCTGAGAAACCAGGGGATTTGAAGTTAAATAATGTCTCAGTCAGAGCTACTCTGAGAAACCAGGGGATATGAAGTTACATAATGTCTCAGTCAGAGCTACTCTGAGAAACCAGGGGATATGAAGTTACATAATGTCTCAGTCAGAGCTACTCTGAGAAACCAGGGGATATGAAGTTACATAATGTCTCAGTCAGAGCTACTCTGAGAAACCAGGGGATATGAAGTTACATAATGTCTCAGTCAGAGCTACTCTGAGAAACCAGGGGATATGAAGTTAAATAATGTCTGTCAGAGCTACTCTGAGAAACCAGGGGATATGAAGTTACATAATGTCTCAGTCAGAGCTACTCTGAGAAACCAGGGGATATGAAGTTACATAATGTCTCAGTCAGAGCTACTCTGGGAAACCAGGGGATATGAAGTGACATAATGTCTCAGTCAGACCTACTCCAGGAAACCAGGGGATATGAAGTTACATAATGTCTCAGTCAGAGCTACTCTGAGAAACCAGGGGATATGAAGTTAAATAATGTATCAGTCAGAGCTACTCCAGGAAACCAGGGGATATGAAGTTACATAATGTCTCAGTCAGAGCTACTCTGGGAAACCAGGGGATATGAAGTTACATAATGTCTCAGTCAGAGCTACTCTGAGAAACCAGGGGATTTGAAGTTAAATAATGTCTCATTCAGAGCTACTCCAGGAAACCAGGGGATATGAAGTTACATAATGTCTCAGTCAGAGCTACTCTGAGAAACCAGGGGATATGAAGTTACATAATGTCTCATTCAGAGCTACTCCAGGAAACCAGGGGATATGAAGTTACATAATGTCTCAGTCAGAGCTACTCTGGGAAACCAGGGGATATGAAGTTACATAATGTCTCAGTCAGAGCTGCTCTGAGAAACCAGGGGATTTGAAGTTACATAATGTCTCAGTCAGAGCTGCTCTGAGAAACCAGGGGATATGAAGTTACATAATGTCTGTCAGAGCTACTCTGAGAAACCAGGGGATATGAAGTTATATAATGTCTCAGTCAGAGCTACTCTGAGAAACCAGGGGATATGAAGTTACATAATGTCTCAGACAGAGCTACTCTGAGAAACCAGGGGATATGAAGTTACATGTCTCAGTCAGAGCTACTCTGAGAAACCAGGGGATATGAAGTTACATAATGTCTGTAAGAGCTAGTCTGAGAAACCAGGGGATATGAAGTTACATAATGTCTCAGTCAGAGCTACTCTGAGAAACCAGGGGGTATGAAGTTACATAATGTCTCAGTCAGAGCTACACTGAGAAACCAGGGGATATGAAGTTACATAATGTCTCAGTCAGAGCTGCTCTGAGAAACCAGGGGATATGAAGTTACATAATGTCTGTCAGAGCTAGTCTGAGAAACCAGGGGATATAAAGTTACATAATGTCTGTCAGAGCTACTCTGAGAAACCAGGGGATATGAAGTTACATAATGTCTGTCAGAGCTACTCTGAGAAACCAGGGGATATGAAGTTACATAATGTCTCAGTCAGAGCTACTCCAGGAAACCAGGGGATATGAAGTTACATAATGTCTCAGTCAGAGCTACTCTGGGAAACCAGGGGATATGAAGTTACATAATGTCTGTCAGAGCTAGTCTGAGAAACCAGGGGATATGAAGTTACATAATGTCTCAGTCAGAGCTACTCTGAGAAACCAGGGGATATGAAGTTATATAATGTCTCAGTCAGAGCTGCTCTGAGAAACCAGGGGATATGAAGTTAAATAATGTCTCAGTCAGAGCTGCTCTGAGAAACCAGGGGATATGAAGTTACATAATGTCTCAGACAGAGCTACTCTGAGAAACCAGGGGATATGAAGTTACATAATGTCTCAGTCAGAGCTACTCTGAGAAACCAGGGGATATGAAGTTACACAATGTCTCAGTCAGAGCTACTCTGGGAAACCAGGGGATATGAAGTTAAATAATGTCTCAGTCAGAGCTACTCTGAGAAACCAGGGGATATGAAGTTACATAATGTCTCAGTCAGAGCTACTCCAGGAAACCAGGGGATATGAAGTTACATAATGTCTCAGTCAGAGCTACTCTGGGAAACCAGGGGATATGAAGTTACATAATGTCTGTCAGAGCTACTCTGAGAAACCAGGGGATATGAAGTTACATAATGTCTGTCAGAGCTACTCTGAGAAACCAGGGGATATGAAGTTAAATAATGTCTCAGTCAGCTACTCTGGGAAACCAGGGGATATGAAGTTACATAATGTCTCAGTCAGAGCTACTCTGAGAAACCAGGGGATATGAAGTTACATAATGTCTCAGTCAGAGCTACTCCAGGAAACCAGGGGATATGAAGTTACATAATGTCTCAGTCAGAGCTACTCTGGGAAACCAGGGGATATGAAGTTACATAATGTCTGTCAGAGCTACTCTGAGAAACCAGGGGATATGAAGTTACATAATGTCTGTCAGAGCTACTCTGAGAAACCAGGGGATATGAAGTTAAATAATGTCTCAGTCAGCTACTCTGGGAAACCAGGGGATATGAAGTTACATAATGTCTCAGTCAGAGCTACTCTGAGAAACCAGGGGATTTGAAGTTACATAATGTCTCAGTCAGAGCTACTCTGGGAAACCAGGGGATATGAAGTTACATAATGTCTGTCAGAGCTACTCTGAGAAACCAGGGGGTATGAAGTTACATAATGTCTCAGTCAGAGCTACACTGAGAAACCAGGGGATATGAAGTTACATAATGTCTCAGTCAGAGCTGCTCTGAGAAACCAGGGGATATGAAGTTACATAATGTCTGTCAGAGCTAGTCTGAGAAACCAGGGGATATAAAGTTACATAATGTCTGTCAGAGCTACTCTGAGAAACCAGGGGATATGAAGTTACATAATGTCTGTCAGAGCTACTCTGAGAAACCAGGGGATATGAAGTTACATAATGTCTCAGTCAGAGCTACTCCAGGAAACCAGGGGATATGAAGTTACATAATGTCTCAGTCAGAGCTACTCTGGGAAACCAGGGGATATGAAGTTACATAATGTCTGTCAGAGCTAGTCTGAGAAACCAGGGGATATGAAGTTACATAATGTCTCAGTCAGAGCTACTCTGAGAAACCAGGGGATATGAAGTTATATAATGTCTCAGTCAGAGCTGCTCTGAGAAACCAGGGGATATGAAGTTAAATAATGTCTCAGTCAGAGCTGCTCTGAGAAACCAGGGGATATGAAGTTACATAATGTCTCAGACAGAGCTACTCTGAGAAACCAGGGGATATGAAGTTACATAATGTCTCAGTCAGAGCTACTCTGAGAAACCAGGGGATATGAAGTTACACAATGTCTCAGTCAGAGCTACTCTGGGAAACCAGGGGATATGAAGTTAAATAATGTCTCAGTCAGAGCTACTCTGAGAAACCAGGGGATATGAAGTTACATAATGTCTCAGTCAGAGCTACTCCAGGAAACCAGGGGATATGAAGTTACATAATGTCTCAGTCAGAGCTACTCTGGGAAACCAGGGGATATGAAGTTACATAATGTCTGTCAGAGCTACTCTGAGAAACCAGGGGATATGAAGTTACATAATGTCTGTCAGAGCTACTCTGAGAAACCAGGGGATATGAAGTTAAATAATGTCTCAGTCAGCTACTCTGGGAAACCAGGGGATATGAAGTTACATAATGTCTCAGTCAGAGCTACTCTGAGAAACCAGGGGATATGAAGTTACAATGTCTCAGTCAGAGCTACTCTGGGAAACCAGGGGATATGAAGTTACATAATGTCTGTCAGAGCTACTCTGAGAAACCAGGGGATATGAAGTTACATAATGTCTGTCAGAGCTACTCTGAGAAACCAGGGGATATGAAGTTAAATAATGTCTCAGTCAGCTACTCTGGGAAACCAGGGGATATGAAGTTACATAATGTCTCAGTCAGAGCTACTCTGAGAAACCAGGGGATTTGAAGTTACATAATGTCTCAGTCAGAGCTACTCTGGGAAACCAGGGGATATGAAGTTACATAATGTCTGTCAGAGCTACTCTGAGAAACCAGGGGATATGAAGTTATATAATGTCTCAGTCAGAGCTACTCTGGGAAACCAGGGGATATGAAGTTACATAATGTCTCAGTCAGAGCTACTCTGGGAAACCAGGGGATATGAAGTTACATAATGTCTGTCAGAGCTACTCTGAGAAACCAGGGGATATGAAGTTACATAATGTCTGTCAGAGCTACTCTGAGAAACCAGGGGATATGAAGTTAAATAATGTCTCAGTCAGCTACTCTGGGAAACCAGGGGATATGAAGTTACATAATGTCTCAGTCAGAGCTACTCTGAGAAACCAGGGGATATGAAGTTACATAATGTCTCAGTCAGAGCTACTCTGAGAAACCAGGGGATTTGAAGTTACATAATGTCTCAGTCAGAGCTACTCTGGGAAACCAGGGGATATGAAGTTACATAATGTCTGTCAGAGCTACTCTGAGAAACCAGGGGATATGAAGTTATATAATGTCTCAGTCAGAGCTACTCTGGAAAACCAGGGGATATGAAGTTACATAATGTCTCAGTCAGAGCTACTCCAGGAAACCAGGGGATATGAAGTTACATAATGTCTCAGTCATAGCTACTCTGAGAAACCAGGGGATATGAAGTTACATAATGTCTCAGTCAGAGCTACTCCAGGAAACCAGGGGATATGAAGTTACAGAATGCAAAGTTCAGAAAGCAGCATCTGTGCATCCATTCATAAGATAGCCAGTTAATGTTTCCATCCATGTTTTGGACGAGGCTTTTCCTCTCTGACTTTGTATCCCAAATGGAACCCTATTCCCTTTATAGTGGGCCTATGGGTCCTGGTCAAAACTAGTGCTCTATATAGGGTACAGAGTGCCATTTGAGACACAGACTCTCTCACCCATTTGGGTTGTGACCCTTCTCTAACACTGATGTTATTGTGCTGTGCCAGAGAGGTGCCAGCCAATCATGATTGATTTGATTTGGAGGCACTCTAAAATGTGTAGCAGACTGGTGGGAATGAATGGTCTCTGATCCTGGATCAGCTTTCCTTCCTCAGCTCTCAGGCAGACTCGACTAGCATTGGTCCCAGATGTGCAATCTACAACGCCATTGCTGCAATTGTCACAATGAGCACAAACAGGTCTACGACCAGGTTAATATTCTACAGTAAACTGGTTCAAAGGAAATAACCTTATCTGCTGTGGAGAACTGTTTAGCAGAACAAAACGATGCCTGAGTAAATATTTAGTCTTTAGAAAGGGAAGGTTATTTGATTCTCTTTGGGCTACTATTCCGGAAGTGCAATTCAACTGTGTTTGTGTGTGTGTGTGCACGTGCACTTGCGCATGTGTGTAGAAAGTTTCTAAAGCGCAGTTGTACTCAGCAGACCACCAGGTGTCAGCATTGACTTTCACATATTTATTTCTGTCTTTCTAGATAAGGGAAATTTAAGTTGTATTCATGATCCACTAAACAGTTCCTTTTACATTACTCTCTTCAATTACACTCCAATCCGTGTCACATCGGTGCCCCTTTTAAAGTTGTAAAGAAGGATGGACGGAAAGTGAGAGAGACAAATGACATGGGAAGAGGCAAGAAAAGAAAGATGGACAGAAGAAAAACATAAAAGATTGGGAAATGTTAGGAAAAATAATCATGAAAAAAATTGAACTTGATGGGGAACTTGGTTACCTTGACTCTCCTTAGTGACCCATGTAATAATGTCTCCTAACATTCTCTCTCTTTCTCCTCACTGACCCATGTAAAAATGTCTCCTAACATTGTCTCTCTCCTCAGTGACCTATGTAATAATGTATCCTAACATTGTCTCTCCTCAGTGACCCATGTAATAATGTCTCCTAACCTTGTCTCTCTCTCTCTTTCTCCTCAGTGACCCATGTAATGTCTCCTAACATTGTCTCTCTCCTCAGTGACCCATGTAATAATGTCTCCTAACATTGTCTCTCTTTCTCCTCACTGACCCATGTAATAATGTCTCCTAACCTTGTCTCTCTCCTCAGTGACCCATTGAATAATGTCTCCTAACATTCTCTCTCCTCAGTGACCCATGTAATAATGTCTCCTAACATTCTCTCTCTTTCTCCTCACTGACCCATGTAATAATGTCTCCTAACCTTGTCTCTCTCTCTGTGACCCATTTAATAATGTCTCCTAACATTGTCTCTCCTCAGTGACCCATCTAATAATGTCTCCTAACTTTCTCTAACCTTAGTGACCCATGTAATAATGTCTCCTACCTTTCTCTCTCCTCAGTGATCCATGTAATAATGTCTCCTAACCTTGTCTCTCTCTCTTTCTCCTGTGACAAATGCAATAATGTCTCCTAACCTTGTGTCTCTCTCTCTCCTCAGTGACCCATGTAATAATGTCTCCTAACTTTCTCTCTCCTCAGTGATCCATGTAATTATGTCTCCTAACCTTGTGTGTCTCTCTCTCTCTTTCTCCTGTGACAAATGCAATAATGTCTCCTAACCTTGTCTCTCTCTCTCTTTCTCCTCAGTGACAAATGCAATAATGTCTCCTAACCTTGTCTCTCTCTCTCTCTCCTCAGTGACCCTTGTAATAATGTCTCCTAAACTTGTGTGTGTCTCTCTCTCTCTCCTTAGTGACCCAGGTAATAATGACTCCTAGCCTGATGGAGGTCGGAGGTTCGACCATGTGTCCCCACTGCCAGCAGCACGTGGTCACCAAGACAGAGACCAACTCTGGCCTGCTCACCTGGCTTATCTGTGGTGGCCTCTTCATTGTTGGGTGAGAGAAATCATTCTGTAATGCTATGCTGTGTATATGACCGACTGGGGTAGGAAACCCGTGCACCACACAAGTGTTAGCCCTCTCAACTAAAGCCTATAGGCATACCTTTAATTAGTGAATTATGGAATAGGGTACCATTTTGACAGAGAGAATTCATTAACTCCACTGTTTACCCTCTAGGTGCTGGCCATGCTGCGCCATCCCTTTCTGTGTAGACTCATGTAAAGACGTGAATCACAGCTGTCCCAACTGCAACAATATCATCTACGTCTACAAACGCATTTGATATTCATTTGACCTGACTGTACTACCTTTATCTGAAGGACTGGGACATGGCACTTCAATCAAATCAACATTTCTGTAAATGTATGAGGTTCGTATTCACTAGGGCATGTGATGTTGGAAAATGTTTTACAACGAAGAAACAAAAACTCATTCTTATTGGACAAGTCCAGATAGTCCCTCTCTTTTTCAGTCCATTTTCTTCCATTTGGTGCCTAATGAATACAACCCAGGGGTAGCCAAAAGGGTTATGTCTATCCTATATAGTCCCTGAGCAGGTGGTGAGCTTCCCTCAGCTCCACAAAATACTACATAATATATGCCATTTAGCAGATGCTTTTATCCATTTTTGTATGGGTTGTCCTAGCGGAAATTCAAACCCACAAGTGCCAAGCTCCATCAGGTCCCTGGCCAGACTTGACCCTTGTAGTGACTACCAAAGAGAATCCTGATACCAAAGACTGGTAGTAGCTGCGCTATAGCTGTTTCACTGTAGTTCTGTACTCGTCTGAAGTCCATGAAAGTAAAGGAACTTCTAAACCACTCTACTTATTGTAATATTGATACATTGAGATGTATATATCACCATCACTTCTTATTGTAACATTGTCACATTGAGATGTATATATCACCATCACTTCTTATTGTAATATTGTTACATTGAGATGTATATATCACCATCACTTCTTATTGTAATATTGTTACATTGAGATGTATATATCACCATCACTTCTTATTGTAATATTGTTACATTGAGATGTATATATCACCATCACTTCTTATTGTAATATTGTTACATTGAGATGTATATATCACCATCACTTCTTATTGTAACATTGTCACATTGAGATGTATATATCACCATCACTTCTTATTGTAATATTGTTACATTGAGATGTATATATCACTTCTTATTGTAATATTGTTACATTGAGATGTATATATCACCATCACTTCTTATTGTAATATTGTTACATTGAGATGTGTATATCTCACCATCATACTTCTTATTGTAATATTGTTACATTGAGATGTTTTTGTTATTACACTCTTGCAGTCGTTCCCTCACCGATCTCGTTCTCTTTTTTCCTCTGAAAGTTCTACTACTCATTTGTCATAAAAGACCATTGTCAATAATTACAATGGATCTTATGGTTGTCTTTTCACTTCCTGTCTAGTTGCTCTGTAAAGCTCTGATTAAAGTTGTCTGTATTGAAGAGATGACTCAGCATTTTTTATTATGAACAGATAGGAAGCCTGAGCAGACTGCCAACAGTTATTTGTCATCCATAAACTGTGACTACTTCAAACCTCACTGGTTTCACAGCTACAGTGCTAGAACTTTATCTCACCAGGGTTGCGTCCCAATTATCTCTCCTCTTTTCCAAAGTGTGTACTTGTTCATTTCTCTTCATGGATTTGAGAGGAAATGACTTGTTCTCTCTCTAGCCCATGGACACAACAGGAAGAAGATGTGATTATTGGAACGCTCCAATTCCTGTAAAACTCATTGTATAAATTTCCTGCAACAGTCCATCAACTTTCTGTAACTAACATTTCATCTGTCCAGACCAGTATGACAATTAAGAAATTGTCCCTGTTGGGCTAGATAGAGGAAGTGGAAATTAAACTGAGACACAGTTGACGTCTGATAGAATAAGTGCTCTTCACGAGTTTAAGTGAGTTTTCAAGTTCCAATTCAATGACATACTTGATAATTGCTCCTGATAACTGAATGCTCCAGTTTAGTGCACACTCTCATGAAAGACAATTGCTCTTCAACAATTAGAAAGGGTCACACAGGGAATGAGGGAGAGATGAATACATACGTTAGACGTTAGATGTTTGTTTCTAGAAACTCCAGTGTGCTGTTCAAAACACTCAAGTCCTTTGTTTGTGCTTTGTTCAACATGCCCGGACATGTACAGTACGGTCATTTGATGTTGACGTATTCACTGGAGCTGACTACCTCAAATGTTCTACTGCTTGAGTTCCTGCACCTCTTATTAGCTCAACAGTATTGTGGAGTTCCTGCACCTCTTATTAGCTCAACAGTATTGTGGAGTTCCTGCACCTCTTATTAGCTCAACAGTATTGTGGAGCTCCTGCACCTCTTATTAGCTCAACAGTATTGTGGAGTTCCTGCACCTCTTATTAGCTCAACAGTATTGTGGAGCTCCTGCACCTCTTATTAGCTCAACAGTATTGTGGAGCTCCTGCACCTCTTATTAGCTCAACAGTATTGTGGAGCTCCTGCACCTCTTATTAGCTCAACAGTATTGTGGAGCTCCTGCACCTCTTATTAGCTCAACAGTATTGTGGAGCTCCTGCACCTCTTATTAGCTCAACAGTATTGTGGAGCTCCTGCACCTCTTAGCTCAACAGTATTGTGGAGTTCCTGCACCTCTTATTAGCTCAACAGTATTGTGGATCTCCTGCACCTCTTATTAGCTCAACAGTATTGTGGAGCTCCTGCACCTCAATGTAAATAGAACTGGCACCTATTCCTGTCAAGTCAAGCACTGGATTCAGTGAGAATAATGGGTTGTATTCATTAGTACATTCTTGAAATAAGTTGTTATTTAGAACCTAACAGGACTATTCAGCTGTCCACACAAAGCCTTTGAAGAACCCTTATTGGTTCCATGTAAAAATCACTTTTGGTTCCATGAAGAACCCTTTCCACAGTGGGAAAAAAGGTTCTAACTGAAACCAAAAAGGGTTTTACCTGGATCCCAAAAGGATTCTCCTATGGGGACATCTGAAAACCCTTTTGGAACCCTTTTTTCCCTAAGAGTGTACACACCATAGCAAGCCATAGCAAAATGTTTTTTTATGAAAATTAAAGTTTCCCATTTTGGGCAGCTTGCCTCCGTTTGGTTCCTAGTGAATACACCCACAGTGAAACTGTAGTTCCAACATGCCAGTAGAGGGCACTCAGCCTTACTGAATTGGCTGTTCTCTACAAAGTATTGACAGTAGAGGGCACTCAGCCTTACTGAATTGGCTGTTCTCTACAAAGTCTTGCCAGTAGAGGGCACTCAGCCTTACTGAATTGGCTGTTCTCTACAAAGTCTTGACAGTAGAGGGCACTCAGCCTTACTGAATTGGCTGTTTTCTACAAAGTCTTGACAGTAGAGGGCACTCAGCCTTACTGAATTGGCTGTTCTCTACAAAGTATTGAGGAACAGACTACAATCACTTCTCTGAGTGATTCAAACTATTGAATGCCGTTAGTGACGTCTTCCTTGTGACATCTTTATCATTTTACGAACATTGGGAACATTGGTTTTTAGAGGAGTTTACGATTTTGGTTAACTTCTTAGGGCTGCAATCCCGTTAATGGGATCGATATGACAACAGCCAGTGAAGGTGCAGGGCGCCAAATTCAAAACAGAAATCTCATAATTCCAATTCCTTAAACATACATGTATCTTATACCGTTTTAAAGGTAATCTTGTTGTTAATCCCACCACAGTGTCCAATTTCAAATAGGCTTTACAGCGAAAGCACCACAAATGATTATGTTAAGTCACCACCAAGCCAAAGAAATACTCAGCCATTTTTCCAGCCAAAGAGAGGAGTCACAAAAAGCACAAATAGAGATAAAATGAATCACTAACCTTTGATCTTCATCAGATGACACTCATAGGACTTCATATTACACAATACATGTATGTTTTGTTTGATGAAGTTCATATTTATATAAACTTATATCTCTGGTATTGCAGACAGCCACATATTTTACAGAAATACTCATAAATGTCGATGAAAATTCAAGTGTTAGACATGGAAATATAGATATACCTCTCCTATATGCAACCGCTGTGTCAGATTTTTTTTAAACTTTTTTAAAAAGCAAACCATGCAATAATCTGAGATGGCGCTCAGAAAACAAATAAAGTTTTCCGTCATGTTGGAGTCAACAGAAATCAGAAATTACATAAATATTCCCTTACCTTTGATGATCTTCATCAGATTGCAGTCCCAGGAATCACAGTTCCACAATAAATGCTTGATTTGTTCGATAATGTCCATTATTTATATCCAAGTAGCTACTTTTGTTAGGGCTTAGGTATACAAAGCCAAACGCTCGTGCAGGTCCCGCATAACTTCGGACAAATACTTCAAAAAGTTATATTACAGGTCTTAGAAACATTTCAAACTAAGTATAGAATCAATCTTCAGGATGTTTTTATCATAAATCTTCAATAAAGTTCCAACTGGAGAATTCCTTTGTGTCTAGAGAAGCAATGGAACGCAGGTCGATGTCATGTGAAATGCGCATGACCAGGAAATGGCTCTCTGCCAGTAACCTGACTCATTCCCCTCTCATTCAGCCCCACAACACAGTAGAAGCCTCATTCAAGTTTCTAAAGACGGTTGACATGTAGTGGAAGCCATAGAATGTGCAACTCCATCCACATCCCACTGTGAATTCAATAGGGCCTGGGTTGAAAATCGACCAACCTCAGATTTCTCACTTCCTGTTTGGATTTCTTCTCAGGTTTTTGCCCGCCATATGAGTTCTGTTATACTCACAGACATCATTCAAACAGTTTTAGAAACTTCAGAGTGTTTCCTATCCAATACTACTAATAATATGCATATATTAGCAACTGGAAATGAGGAACAGGACGTTTACTCTGGGCACCTCTGGGCACCTTTCATCCAAGCTACTCAATACTGCCCCTGCAGCCATAAGAAGTTAATTGAAAAATGTCCTCGCTACAACTCAAGTGGGCTAATAAGCTACTGAAGTTTACCCCCTTGAGGTTTGGGTAAGCTCTAATATATTACAGATACACACAAATAGTAAGGTCTCTGGGCTGAAGACATGGTGAAGTGGATTTGAACCATAGAGGGAGTGAGGGAGAGAGAGAGAGGAGAAAGAGAAGAAAGAGAGAGTCCCGTTGGAGTGGTGAAGACAACCTATTGGAGCCTTCGTTGCTACCGACCATTCAAATGAATCACACCCTGTTGTATTAAGCAGAGTGGAGAACGATTGAGAGGGAGAGAGAGAGTGCATACCTCCTCAGACTGTTAAGCACTGTGAACTCACTGAACTGAGAGTAAAGAAGAAACTGTAATGCAGTAGATCAAGCTGAGAGGAGAGAGAGACCAAATATTGTACGGTACCCATTGTTAATTTGCTGGTACAGTGTGTGGGTGAGGGGGGGTCAATTATTAGCTGATGGATTAAATATGGGGATGAGCTACCCAAATCAAGGCGTAGTGGGAAACACATGACACATTCTCAGTATGGAAAAATATGTTTTATAGTATGTTCATTTTTGAAAATCAATTGTGCTTTAAATGCCAGGATATTATACTCATTTCGTGTTTTCATTTAGTAGAATTTGCTGCACACTTTAAAGGAATTTCAAAGCCACAATGCATTGGGGGGGAGTTTTGATCACAAGATCTCTTCACGTAAACAACATAACTTTGAAGATGGAGAATAGCGAAGCTTCTTGTTCTCCTTCAAATTATCAAAACAATTTAATCGTAACATTACATCTTTGAAAACAGATCTGCTTTATAAGTTATCACAGTTCGAACAGTAACATTATCTACAGGGTTAGCCATTGGCTTGCTGTTGAGTGATAACTTCATATTTAATATTAGCATTGTTAGCTAGCTACTTGCAGTAAATACCAGGGCTTGTGTTCAAACTGTTACATGATCTGATGACAATAGAGCTAGCCAGCTTGTAGTCCTAAAAAATAGAAATGCTTTACCTCTGTACCTCTCATTCAGCCATTCCTATGGGTAAAATGACAGGGAAAGAATAGTGTTTTGGGATTAACACTGAAAACAAGGTCTGAGGTTAGAAGATCTTAAACGTTTTGATCTATGAGGTATTACCAGTCAGTTAACATGACCTTTTGTATTATGAAGCCTTTTGTGTGCTTTATGTGTTTTTTTTTATGACAAATGCTTAGAAATTCACAAAAAGATAGCACAAGATGGCGCCGAAGAACATGGCTGACGTTTTACATTCTCCCAACCAATTGTGCTATTTTGTTAGTTTTTTAATTTTGTATAACTTATTTTTTAACTTATTGTGTACATAATGTTGCTGCTACCGTCTCTTACCCAAAATAATTTCTGGACATCAGAACAGCGATTACTCACCGCGGACTGGAACAAACTTTTTCCTTTAACGAGTCCGAAGAGAAGTATATCCTGCTTTCACTGGAACAGGCCCAGATCCCCGCCTTATGCGTGAAGAAAAGACGCAGGAAAAGGGGCCGCAGATCGGGCAGCCTTCTAGAATCCATAGGTGAGTGAGTAAACTCCCACTGTCATCTGTTCTTCTTGCTAAGTGTAGTTATTGGAAAATAAAATTGCTGACCTACAATTAAGATTATCCTACCAATGGGACATTAAAAACTGTAACATCTTATGTTTCACGGAGACGTGGCTGAACGATGATATGGACAATATAGGGGCTAGAGGGGATGCACCAGCAGAACAGAGACGCTACCTCTGGTAAGACGAGGGGTGGGGTTGTGTGTCTATTTGTCAATAACAGCTGGTATTATTAGACATTATTAGACAATATTAGACATCCTCCTGGATGTCTAATATTAAAGAAGTCTCGAGGTATTGCTCGCCTGAGGTAGAGTACCTTATGATAAGCTTTAGACCACACTATCTACCAAGAGAGTTCTCATCTATATTATTCGTAGCCGTCTATTTACCACCACAGAACGAAGCTGGCACAAAGACCGCTCTCATCCACCTCTATAAGGCCATAAGCAAAGACGAAAATGCTCACCGAGATCGGCACTCCTAGTGGGACTTTAATGCAGGCAAACTTAAGTCAGTTTTACCAAATTTTACCAGCACGTCACATGTGCAACCAGAGAAAAAAAGACTAGACTACCTTTACTCCACACAAAGATATGCATACAAAGCTCTCCCCCACCCTCCATTTGGCAAATCTGACCATACTGTAATCCTATCCTCCTGATTCCTGCTTACAAGCAAAAACTAAAGCAGGAAGTACCAGTGACTCGCTCAATACGGAAGTGGTCTGATGTACAGGACAGTTTTGCTGGCACAGACTGGAATATGTTCCGGGATTTATCCAATGGCATTGAGGAGTACACCACCTCAGTCATCCGCTTCATCAATAAGTGCATCGACGACTTTGTCCACACAGTGACTGTACGTACATATCCCAACCAGAAGCCATGGAAAGCTGCTGCTTTCAAGGAGCGGGAGACTAATCCAGACACTTATAAGAAATCCCGCTATGCCCTCAGACAAACTATCAAACAAGCAACGCGTCAATACAGGATTAAGATTGAATCATATTACACCGGCTCTGACTCGAGCCTACCAGATGAGCTAAATGCCTTTTATGCTCGCTTCGAGGCAAGCAACACTGAGGCATGCACGAGAGCACCAGCTGTTCCAGATGACTGTATGATAACACTTTCGGTAGCCGATATGAACAAAACCTTTAAACAGGTCAACATTCACAAAGCCGCTGGGCCAGACGGATTACCAGGACGAGTACTCAAGCATGCGCAGGCCAACTGTCAAGTGTCTTCACTGACATTTTCAACCTCTCCCTGACCGAGTCTGTAATGCCTACATGTTTCAAGCAGACCACCATAGTCCCTGTGCCCATGGAAGCGAAGGTAACCTGCCTAAATGACAACTGCCCCGTGGCACTCACGTTGGCAGCTATGAATTGCTTTGAAAGGCTGGTCATGGCTGACATCAACAACATCCTCCTGGACACCCTAGGCCCTCTGCCACTGGATCCTGGACTTCCTGACGGGCTGCCCCCAGGTGGTAAGAAGAGGCAACAACACGTCTGCCACGCTGATCCTCAACACAGGGGCCCCTCAAGGGTGTGTACTTACTCCCCTCCTGTATTACCTGTTCACCCACGACTGCGTGGCCAAACACGACTCCAACACAATGATTATGTTTGCTGACGACACAACAGAGGAAGGCCTGATTACCGACAATGATGAGACGGCCTATGGGGAGGAGGTCAGAGAACTGGCAGTGTGGTGCCAGGACAACAACCTCTCCCTCAATGTGAGCAAGACAAAGGAGATGTTTGTGGACTACAGGAAAAGGAGGGCCAAAAAGGCCCCCATGAACATCAACGGGGCTGTAGTGGAGAGGGTTGAGAGTTTCAAGTTCCTTGGTGTCCACATCACAAATTAACTATCATGGTCCAAACATACCAAGACAGCCGTGAAGAGGGCATAACACAACCTTTTCTCCCTCAGGAGACTGAAAAGATATTGCATGTGTCCCCCGATCCTCAAAAGGTTCTACAGCTGCACCATCGCGAGTATCCTGACCGATTGCATTACCGCCTGGTAGGGTAACTGCTCGGCATTTTACGTAAGGCACTACAGAGGGTAGTGCCATCCAGGCTTCCTGCCATCCAGGACCTATATAATAGGTGGTGTCAGAGGAAAGCCCATAAAATTGTCAGACTCCAGTCACCCAAGTTATAGACTGTTTTCTCTGCTACTGCACCGCAAGCGGTACCAGAGTGCTAAGTCTAGGACCAAAAGGCTCCTCAACAGCTTCTACCCCCAAGCCATAAGACTGCTGAACAATTAATAAAATCGCCACCGGACAATTTACATTGACCCCCCCCCTCCCTTTTGTACACTGCTGCTACTCTCTGTTTATTGCATAGTCACTTGCATAGTCACTTCACCCCCACCTACATGTACAAATTACCTCAACTATCCTGTACCCCTGCACACTGACTCGGTACTGGTGCCCCCTGTATATAACCTCCACACTGACTCGGTACCGGTGCCCCCTGTATATAACCTCCACACTGACTCGGTACCGGTGCCCCCTGTATATAGCCTCGTTATTCTTATTCTTATTGTGTTACTTTTTATTATTACTTTTCACTTTAGTCTACAGTACTTGGTCAATATTTTCTTAACTCTTCTTGAACTGCACTGTTGGTTAATTAAGGCCTTGTAAGTCAGCATTTCACGCTAAAGTCTACACTTGTTGTATTCGGTGCATGTGACAAATAAAGTTTGATTTGATTAAGATTATCTCATAGAACAACATGTAGAAGATCTGCTAAGCCTGTATTTACCACAGACCTTTTTTATTTCCATAGGCCTTGTCCAACTGTCACACCCTGATCTGTTTCACCTGTCTCCACCCCCTCCAGGTGTCGCCCATCTTCCCCATTATCCCCTGGGTATTTATACCTGTGTTTTCTGTCTGTCTGTTGCCAGTTCGTCTTGTTTGTTCAAACCTATCAGCGTTTTGTCTCAGCTCCTGTTTTTCCCTAGTCTCTCTTTTTCTCGTCCTCCTGGTTTTTGACCTTTGCCTGTCCTGACTCTGTATCCACCCTCCTGACCACTGCCTGTCCCTGAGTCTGCCTGCCGTCCTGTACCTTTGCTTCACCTCTGGATTACCGACCTCTGCCTGACCTGTCCCTGAGTCTGCCTGCCGTCCTGTACCTTTTCTTCACCTCTGGATTACCGACCTCTGCCTGACCTGACCCTAAGCCTGCCTGCCGTCCTGTACCTTGGCCTCTGCAATGGATTATTGACCACTGCCTGACCTGACCCTAAGCCTGCCTGCCATCCTGTACCTTGTCCTCTGCTCTGGATTATTGACCACTGCCTGACCTGACCCTAAGCCTTCCTGCCGTCCTGTACCTTGGCCTCTGCTCTGGATTATTGACCACTGCCTGACCTGACCCTAAGCCTTCCTGCCATCCTGTACCTTGGCCTCTGCTCTGGATTATTGACCACTGCCTGACCTGACCCTAAGCCTGCCTGCCGTCCTGTACCTTGGCCTCTGCTCTGGATTATTGACCACTGCCTGCATTGACCTGTCGTTTGCCTGACCCTGTGGTTACAATAAACTTTGTTACTTCACACAGTCTGGACTTGGGTCTTACCTTGAAACCTGATAATGACTGAGTTAGTGCCTACAAAAAGACGCCATTATTATTGCTCTCTATACCAGGCATTTAATTCAGTGGTGAACATGGCAGGAGAAATGCAGCTACAAAGGTTGTGAGTTAGTCATGTAGCCATAGTTACTGTAGCTCTCTTGCCACTGCACTATGCACTGCCACTAGTTATAGCTAACGTTAGTAACGTGGTAACCTACTACTACATTCCTATTTTCCTCAGCGGTGCTGGTCCCAACACTT
Organism: Oncorhynchus mykiss; assembly: GCF_013265735.2. Taxonomy (NCBI): domain Eukaryota; kingdom Metazoa; phylum Chordata; class Actinopteri; order Salmoniformes; family Salmonidae; genus Oncorhynchus; species Oncorhynchus mykiss. The sequence goes on from NC_048577.1 coordinate 58,204,446, forward strand.
CTATTTTCTTCTAGTTCTCCTGACTTGTCAAGTCGGTTTGTGTTGTGATGTTCATGCGATGCAATATTACTTTCTACCTGAAAGGTTACAGCCTGAATGGGTCTAGGCTAGTTTCATTGCACATAACCTTTTATTTTTTTATTATTTTATTTCACCTTTATTTCATTAACCAGGTAGGCTAGTTGAGAGCAAGTTCTCATTTACAACTGAGACCTGGCCAAGATAAAGCAAAGCAGTGCGACACAAACAACAACACAGAGTTATACATGGAATAAACAAACATACAGTCAATAATACAATAGGAAACGTCTATATACAGTGTGTGCAAATGAGGTAAGATAAGGGAGATAAGGCAATAAATAGGCCATAGTGGCAAAATAATTGCAATATTAAACACTGGAGTGATAGATGTGCAGAAGATGAGTGTGCAAGTAGAGATACTGGGGTGCAAAGGAGCAAAATAAATAACAGTATGGGGATGAGGTAGCTGGTGGTGAAAGTAATGGGAAGCTGCTCTCGTTATTGTTTCACCTTGGCACTCCAGTTTGATAAAGTATTTATCTACACAAAGTTCTACTATCCTCATGTGTTGGTTAATGTTGTACTTGGTCTTACGTCTTTTCATGATCTATGTGAAGGAGTGTGAGCTGAAGGGGCAGCTGTTGCCCTCGTGAGTGAAAAATATGTGAGATAACCATAAGCAAAAATACACAGTACTCTACTATATGTTATCTTGACATTTATTGCGGTGCTGTACTTGGATAATAAAGTTTCCCTTTTTCTCTGAGAGCAACAACACTTTCCCATCTATTTCCTACGCTTCACCAGAAAGTTCATCTCAGTGTGAAGATGCAGTAGACACGTTAGAAAGGAGTATTCTAGAGAATAGCATAACACCTTTTACAGGCCTTTATGTGTAGCTAGTATGTTAGATGCTGAAAGCTTCCCCACCAGAATCAGGTGGGAGGCCACAGCCACTCCATCACCCAATCACGTCCTCTCCCTCCCAGAAGGGTCCAGATGTGGAGGCGGGAGAAGGAGGGGACTGCCACTCCATCACCCAATCTCGTCCTCTCCCTCCCAGAAGGGTCCAGATGTGGAGGAGGGAGAAGGAGGGGACTGCCAAGGAGGCACACCTTAAGGCCATTTTAGAGTCCGGGATTAACAAGTAGTTTTATGTACGCTGTATGTAACTATTAGTTGTTTTTGATGAAGTCCTTTTTTTAAGCCCAAAGTGGATTTCTGTTTTCTCATTGATGTGTTTCTTGTTTGTAATAAAAATAAAAATAAATTGATACAGGTACAGCCGCTGTTGGTGTGTTTTACTTTCAACATTTCAACATCAAAAAGTGCACACTCACATCTAAGCTATATTGTTGCAGTTGCATGGCAACAATTAGATCAATTAAAAGAACAAATACACCTGCTCACTGCTACTGCTAGTATCACTTTATTATTGATGCTTTCCGTGTCGCCTTCTTCATAGATTCTTGCTCTACTAAATAAAATAAATGGATATAATTTGGTAATAATAATTGATTACATTTCTATAGTGCTTTTCATAACATTCTGAAAGCACATCAAAATATGAAAACAAACAAGCAATACATCATGAGTAGCCTAGCTATCGTTGGCTGGGTCAACCAATACATCATGAGTAGCCTAGCTATCGTTGGCTGGGTCAACCAATACATCATGAGTAGCCTAGCTATCGTTGGCTGGGTCAACCAATACATCATGAGTAGCCTAGCTATCGTTGGCTGGGTCAACCAATACACCATGAGTAGCCTAGCTATCGTTGGCTGGGTCAACCAATACATCATGAGTAGCCTAGCTATCGTTGGCTGGGTCAACCAATACATCATGAGTAGCCTAGCTATCGTTGGCTGGGTCAACCAATACATCATGAGTAGCCTAGCTATTGTTGGCTGGGTCAACCAAAACATCATGAGTAGCCTAGCTATCGTTGGCTGGGTCAACCAATACATCACGAGTAGCCTAGCTATCGTTGGCTTGGTCAACCAATACATCACGAGTAGCCTAGCTATCGTTGGCTGGGTCAACCAATACATCATGAGTAGCCTAGCTATCCTTGGCTGGGTCAACCAATACATCATGAGTAGCCTAGCTATCGTTGGCTGGGTCAACCAATACATCACGAGTAGCCTAGCTATCGTTGGCTGGGTCAACCAATAGAGGACAAGTCTGAGTGCATGCATCTTCCAAAGATGGAGAGGAACAGTTCAAGGCTTGATCAGAGGAAGGTGGTCAGGGAGATGGTTGATGAAGGAGTCTGGTGACGATCTTGTAGAGGTGAACCAGCATGAGTCGTGTAGCCACTGCACTTCTCCTTTGCAATGTATGTTACCCACTTGGGTGATGCCTCAGCAGCTCAGGGCGACAGAAAGCTCTCCACACAATATTCTAAGTAGTAGCCAGTCATCCTCATTATGAGCCCGCTGCCTCAACACTGCATTCCTCTACTGCATCTCCCATTCAAGCTTCAGGGGACTCTTCAATTGATTCATGCGTAGGCCTACGGTACACTCATGTTTACTCCAAATACATAATTCCAAATGCTAGCTACTTAGCTAACATTAGCCAAAACAACAACACGAAAGGTCACTGGGTGGGGCTACAGAAGTTCCTTTCTGGTTCATATGAAGTTGTACAAGACAACAGGGAACTCAGAACTTGTTTTTATCCAACTGGGAAAAATCGATTTAAACTGTCACCCAACTCGAAATAACAAGTCATAAACTCAGGCATCGTCCTAGAGCTACGACTTCTGTGACTTTCCCGGTCAGAGCTCGTTATGTTTCTGAAATCACACATATACACAAGCCAGATTTTGGCCATGGCCAGTGTGTGTCTGTGTGTGTATGCCTGCACACTCCTGTGTGTATATGTGTGAGTATGCTGAATAGACTACAATTACAGACACCTGCGTTAGCATCACACAGATTGGAGCTCAGACTTTGATCGATGGGCTGTCAGGATACCCCCATTTGCGTCCCCTGATACTGAAAACTAATCAGGGAGAGGGAAGGAGCTATGAAGTGAAAGAATAGGAAAAAAAACATCCCTTATAGTGGGGACTTCTGTTGGCTTTTGTCCTCTGGTCTCCAGTCTTCTACTCCATGACCCCCTGTCTTAGCCTGGTCCCAAATCTGTTTGCATTGCCTTGCCAACTCATATGGTCATTGTCATTGTTCCTCTGTCACCTGTGCATCATACTGGAATGAGAGGACGTACAGGCGTTTAAGGACAGGTGTTTAAAGACAGGAGTTTAAGTACAGTTAAATTTCAGGTGTATAAAGACAGGAGATTAAGGACAGTTGTTTAAAGACAGGTGTTTAAAGACAGGAGTTTAAGTACAGTTACATTTCAGGTGTATAAAGACAGGAGATTAAGGACAGTTGTTTAAAGACAGGTGTTTAAAGACAGGTGTTTAATAACAGTTGTTTAAAGACAGGTGATTAAAGACAGGTGTTTAATAACAGTTGTTTAAAGACAGGTGTTTAAAGACAGGTGTTTAAAGACAGGTGTTTAAAGACAGGTGATTAATAACAGGTGTTTAAAGACAGGTGTTTAATAACAGTTGTTTAAAGACAGGTGTTTAAAGACAGGTGTATAAAGACAGGTGTTTAAAGACAGGTGTTTAAAGACAGGTGTTTAATAATGTCACGACTTTCACCAAAGTTGGTTCTTCTCCTTGTTCGGGCGGCGTTCGGCGTCACCGGTCTTCTAGCCATCGTCAATCCATTTTTCATTTTCCATTTGTTTTGTCTTGTTTTCCTACAGACCTGGTTCTCATTTCCCTCATTAAGTGTTGTGTATTTAACCCTCTGTTCTCCCCATGTCTTTGTGTGGAATTGTTTGTTTTTAGTGCTTGTGCACATTTGTTACTGGTGCACATCGGGTTTTGTACCCATGATGGTTATTGTATTAAACTGCTCCGGCTATTACCTAGTTCTGCTCTCCTGTGTCTGACTTCACTGCCACCAGTTACGCACACCTTTACAAACAACAGTTGTTTAAAGACAGGTGTTTAAAGACAGGTGTTTAAAGACAGGTGTTTAAAGACAGGTGTTTAGGACATGTGTTTGAAGATGGATGCTTGGTTTTGTCATAGGACATAAGGAAATGGAAGTGATCTGGTTTGTTCTCTCTTTGTTCTTCCCACACCCTTTCTCCTCCTCTCCCCCTCCATCCCTCCATCCTCCTCTCATCCCTCCCTTTCTCCTCCTTCCTCTCTCTCTGTTCCTCTCTTTGAAGTTGCACAGGATCTACCGGCCAACAGCTGGAAGCAGGAGAACAAATGTCCCTTTAAACCTGCTTTAAATGTCCCTTTCATCCTTGTCAAACATAATATAATAGTCCCTTAAATCAATGTTCCTGTCATTTTCCCTCCTGTTTTGGGTTCCTGGGGGAGGCTGGGTAGAGGCAGGGGGAAGTGGAGGTCAGGTGGGGGGGGTCAAAGGCAGCCACCTGGAGAGTGGTAAAGGGCGATGCGGAGGATGAGGTCAGATCCTTACCCCCAAAGCGACCCTCGTCACTTGCCCCCCCCCCCCCCCCTTTAGCTCCGTGACCCCAGGAGGTTGTGACCTTTCAGGTGTGGCTTTCATAACAGATTTTTGTTCCATCCAGTCACATACTGTACTGACGCACGTACACTCACACGGATTAACTCACATAGCTGTGTGGGAGCATGAAGAAACACACAGACGCAAACACACAGACGCAAAGATAGATGCAAGCATGCAGAAGCACCTGCACGTACACACACATACACACGTACACACACATACACACACACATATACAGACAGACAAACAGATACACACATGTACAAACACTGAGGCAAGCACAGGCGCACACGCATGCACACACACGTTAACATATACAGACACCCATTTGCCGAGATGAATATACAATCATTTCTGACTCTAAGGCATCATTATGAACCCACACTTTGACAGTATTCAGTATCTTGATTTTACAATAAATTACCTTCTTTATTGATTAAGCATTTCACTTTTAATTATAATGAATCAACAGCAACAATATTTATTCTCCTGGTCCCACTGCAATTTATTGATCAACACTTTTTCCATTCTAACCAGATGCAAAATCCATAAAGCGTTACATACTATGACTGTAAGTATATTTTGTGCTGGGTTCAGCAGGTTTACAGTGAAAGACTGTGTTTTGATGAAAGGTTTTTGTCATAGAACAGGCCCAAAGAGTTCAAGTCCTGAATTTCCCTTGTGGGTACTTCGCAGATAACGGAGGTGTGTGTGTGTGTGTGTGTGTGTGTGTGTGTGTGTGTGTGTGTGTGTGTGTGTGTGTGTGTGTGTGTGTGTGTGTGTGTGTGTGTGTGGACACTCCTTATCTTGTCATTTGTGTATGAGAGAAAGAGTGCGAGAGGGAGCGAGAGAGCAAGAGAGAGAGAGATAGAGAGAGAGAGAGAGGGGAGACAGAGAGAAAGAGGGGAGAGAGAGACAGAGAGCGAGAGTGAGAGAAAGAGGGGAGAGAGAGAAAGGGAGAGAGTTTAAAACTAACCCACCACCTTCTCAGCTCTGCCCATTTATCAGGCATGTTGATCAGCAGTAAGAACAGACAGAGAAAAAGAGAGGATGGAAGATGGGGAGGAGTGCCAGAGAGAGTGAGTTAATCATTATGGCTGCCGTAGGGTTCTTTCATCCATCACTCTGTGTTCCATTGACATGGCCTGCCCTGGGTAGAATACTGTTCCTTCATCCATAACTCTGTGTTCCACTACGATGGTCTGGCCTGGGTAGAATAATGCTCCTTCATCCATCACACTGTTCCACTGAGATGTCCTGGCCTGAGTAGAGTAACACTTCTTCATCCATCACTCACTGTTCCACTGAGATGGCCTGGCCTGGCCAAGACCTCAGAAAAGAAAGGGGGAAGAGAGAGAGTAAAGAGAGAGAGAGTAAACTGGTCGTAGAGGATACAAGGTAAAGACAATCCTGGATCAATTCTAGATGTGCGTCTTAAATGGCACCCTATTCCCTATATGGTGCACCTTTGACCAAGGCCCCGTGGGCTGGGATGCAGTCCCATTGGGGATACAGTCTGGTTCTTCCCGGCTGCCTTCCTCCACAGTCTCATTAAATCTCTAGCCATCCTTCTGTCCATTCCTTTATGACCTCTGCAGGGAGGTGAGTGTTTCTCTGTCTGCCTCCTAAATGGCACCCTATTCCCTACATAGTGCACTACTTTTGACTAATACGCTATGGGATGCCTCTATGTGGCCTGGTCAAAAGTAGAGCACTATATAGGGAATAGGGTGCCATCCTTATTAAATACTGTACGGTCTGAAGCCAGGGACAGGATTTATGCAGTGTGTGTGTGTGTGTGTGTGTGTGTGTGTGTGTGTGTGTGTGTGTGTGTGTGTGTGTGTGTGTGTGTGTGTGTGTGTGTGTGTGTGTGTGTGTGTGTGTGTGTGTGTGTGTGTGTGTCAAGGACAAAGAGAACTGAAGTTGTTAGCTTGTTAATCCTAGCTCTGTGTAAAGAGTTGCTGCAGCACAAGCAATATATCTTACCGTACATCCATTTTTCTTCTGGCAAAAAAACGGTGAGGGTTTCTCCATCTAGTTTGTCTGTGTTTGTTGTGTTCATTTAAATATTTACAAATCTATTAATATTAAGACTAATTGCAAAGATACAGAGAGACCCTCCCCCCCCCCTCACCCACCCCGCCCATCCAAACTAATATTAGGCAGTTGCTACGTGTCCCCCACTCTCCCTTCATTCCTGTTGTCTTTGTAGTTTGTGTTTGTGTTGATGTATCTGGAGCCACGGTCCTCTTTGTTGTCCTGTGGCTTTAACTATGCTGATTTAAACACTGCTCTAAGACCAGGCCCTTTATCTGTCCAGATGAAAGGAGAGGCAGCTGAATGAAACAGAATACATTAGACAGGTACAGTGTTCACATGGAGGGGCTGGGAAACTGAGAGGAGAGAGGTGCAACACGCACATGTACACGCACACAAACACACACACACACATACACACACACATATACACAAACACACACGCACCCAAACACACACGCACACAAACACACACACACACACTCTGAGAGAATAGATGTGTCAGGAGAGTCGATCAAATAGTACCTGAGTTTAAATCTGGTTTGTCACAAATACTTAATCTGTGCTTGATTGAGCATGCCTGGCACAATGGAACCATTGCAAATGAACTGCAGGCAGTCAGGTAGCCTCATTCAAATGCTCAAAGTATTTTAAGGGGAGAAAATACTGTTCGAAGCCAGGTGTAATACGTCTAGCAGAGGAGGAGGCTGCAGTGTTAGCCCCTTGGCTTGATGGAAAGGGAGGAGAGCAGATCAAACAACTTGTTCCTTCATGAAGGTAATAGGATCAGGTGGAAAGCACAAGGCCACTCTGTTCAGCACTCGGAAGCCCTGTACCTGATCTATGAACCTTCAGTTTGATGTACTGTTTATCTAAAAAAATACTGTATTTATATGTAGATGACAGGAGTATTTCTATATATAGTTCAGATACAGTAGAATTGTAAATGCAGATAATTGCCCCCGTGTTATCCTCTTTGCATGTTGTTATACTGACACAGATGAGAAAATTACAGCTAATGTACAAACTGCTGAAGTTATGAGTTCATTTGCATGCAAACACTACACTCTCTGAGAGTCAGAGGATTTGTCCCAAATGGCACCCATGTGCCCTATATAGTGCACTACTTTGGTCCAGGGAGCATAGGGTGCGATTTGAGACACATACAACTGTGCACAGAACAGTCAGTCAATCTGTGTTTCAGTTGGGTCACAGTGACCTGGAGGCACATGGACCTGCAGGAAAATGGGGTCACACTAACCCTGGGTCTATCAGAGTCATCATAATAATGTTTGCGTTTCCATTTTAGTCATTTAGCAGTGCTCACCGTGGGATTCATTTACAGTTTTATCCAACTGCTTACACATGTTTTCAAAACTGTCTCCTTTTTTTCAAATCTCTACACACAATTTCCAAAACTGCACACACAAAACGCAATATACCTCACATCTCCTTCAAAATGTAACACTGCATTCAAAATGCCATAAACACATGTCAGAATGAAGCATTTGCATCAAATGGCAAACACTGCTTTCATAATAGTACATTTCTGGATATACCATGTAAACACTGTTGTTCTAAATCTAAAGCTCTTTGGTCTTTCATAATAGTACATTTCTGGATATACCATGTAAACACTGTTCTAAATCTAAAGCTCTTTGGTCTTTCATAGGCTTATATCTACATTTCAATACAATGTTCTACAGTGAAAGTGATCTGCTGTGAGGGGTAACAAGTACACTGTAAACACCAATACAATGTTCTACAGTGAAAGTAATCTGCTGTGAGGGGTAACAAGTACACTGTAAACACCAATACAATGTTCTACAGTGAAAGTAATCTGCTGAGAGGGGTAACAAGTACACTGTAAACACCAATACAATGTTCTACAGTGAAAGTAATCTGCTGAGAGGGGTAACAAGAACACTGTAAACACCAATACAATGTTCTACAGTGAATGTAATCTGCTGAGAGGGGTAACAAGTACACTGTAAACACCAATACAATGTTCTACAGTGAAAGTAATCTGCTGAGAGGGGTAACAAGTACACTGTAAACACCAATACAATGTTCTACAGTGAAAGTAATCTGCTGAGAGGGGTAACAAGTACACTGTAAACACCAATACAATGTTCTACAGTGAAAGTAATCTGCTGAGAGGGGTAACAAGTACAGTGTAAACACCAATACAATGTTCAACAGTGAAAGTAATCTGCTGAGAGGGGTAACAAGTACACTGTAAACACCAATACAATGTTCTACAGTGAAAGTAATCTGCTGAGAGGGGTAACAAGTACACTGTAAACACCAATGCAATGTTCTACAGTGAAAGTAATCTGCTGAGAGGGGTAACAAGTACACTGTAAACACCAATACAATGTTCTACAGTGAAAGTAATCTGCTGAGAGGGGTAACAAGTACACTGTAAACAACAATACAATGTTCTACAGTGAAAGTAATCTGCTGAGAGGGGTAACAAGTACACTGTTAACACCAATACAATGTTCTACAGTGAAAGTAATCTGCTGAGAGGGGTAACAAGTACACTGTAAACACCAATACAATGTTCTACAGTGAAAGTAATCTGCTGAGAGGGGTAACAAGTACACTGTAAACACCAATACAATGTTCTACAGTGAAAGTAATCTGCTGAGAGGGGTAACAAGTACACTGTAAACACCAATACAATGTTCTACAGTGAAAGTAATCTGCTGAGAGGGGTAACAAGAACACTGTAAACACCAATACAATGTTCTACAGTGAATGTAATCTGCTGAGAGGGGTAACAAGTACACTGTAAACACCAATACAATGTTCTACAGTGAAAGTAATCTGCTGAGAGGGGTAACAAGTACACTGTAAACACCAATACAATGTTCTACAGTGAAAGTAATCTGCTGAGAGGGGTAACAAGTACACTGTAAACACCAATACAATGTTCTACAGTGAAAGTAATCTGCTGAGAGGGGTAACAAGTACAGTGTAAACACCAATACAATGTTCAACAGTGAAAGTAATCTGCTGAGAGGGGTAACAAGTACACTGTAAACACCAATACAATGTTCTACAGTGAAAGTAATCTGCTGAGAGGGGTAACAAGTACACTGTAAACACCAATACAATGTTCTACAGTGAAAGTAATCTGCTGAGAGGGGTAACAAGTACACTGTAAACACCAATGCAATGTTCTACAGTGAAAGTAATCTGCTGAGAGGGGTAACAAGTACACTGTAAACACCAATACAATGTTCTACAGTGAAAGTAATCTGCTGAGAGGGGTAACAAGTACACTGTAAACAACAATACAATGTTCTACAGTGAAAGTAATCTGCTGAGAGGGGTAACAAGTACACTGTTAACACCAATACAATGTTCTACAGTGAAAGTAATCTGCTGAGAGGGGTAACAAGTACACTGTAAACACCAATACAATGTTCTACAGTGAAAGTAATCTGCTGAGAGGGGTAACAAGTACACTGTAAACACCAATACAATGTTCTACAGTGAAAGTAATCGGCTGAGAGGGGTAACAAGTACAGTGTAAACACCAATACAATGTTCAACAGTGAAAGTAATCTGCTGAGAGGGGTAACAAGTACACTGTAAACACCAATACAATGTTCTACAGTGAAAGTAATCTGCTGAGAGGGGTAACAAGTACACTGTAAACACCAATACAATGTTCTACAGTGAAAGTAATCTGCTGAGAGGGGTAACAAGTACACTGTAAACACCAATGTAATGTAGAAACAGAAAATATTTATTAGGCCGAACATTACTGTTGTATACAGTAGCAGACAGCAAAACCATAAACATATGTAAACCAAAAGTATATTCTTTAGAATACAGTAAAGAACACAATTGTGTGTGTGTGTGGGGGGGGGGGGCGGGCACAATACTTTGTCCACATCACAAGATACGTTTTCTCTTGCCAAACATGGAGGGAAGTATCTCCTAGCGTGGCGTATCCAACCTTGGGCAGAGGCAACCTCTATGTCCCCACATGGAGGGAAGTATCTCCTAGCATGGCGTATCCAACCTTGGACAGAGGCAACCTCTATGTCCCCACATGGAGGGAAGTATCTCCTAGCATGGCGTATCCAACCTTGGACAGAGGCAACCTCTATGTCCCCACATGGAGGGAAGTATCTCCTAGCATGGCGTATCCAACCTTGGACAGAGGCAACCTCTATGTCCCCACATGGAGGGAAGTATCTCCTAGCATGGCGTATCCAACCTTGGACAGAGGCAACCTCTATGTCCACACATGGAGGGAAGTATCTCCTAGCGTGGCGTATCCAACCTTGGACAGAGGCACCCTCTATGTCCCCACTGTGTCCTCCATTGCCTGGAGAAGTGGCATGCGGGCATAGGGTTGACGATCATACACTTTCCAGCGCCAGGCTGAGAAGAATTCCTCTATGGGATTTAGAAAAGGTGAATATGGGGGTAGGTACAAAACTACAAATTGTGGATGGGTGGCAAACCAGTTTTGGACCAGAACAGCCTGGTGAAAACTAACATTGTCCCATAAAACCACAAATCTAGCAGGCTCCTGATCTGGATCAGGGACAAGCATTGTGTAAATTGCATCCAGAAAAGTGAGCATATGGCCGGTGTTGTACGGACCCAGTGTGGCATTGTGATGGCGGACCCCGTTCTGAGTGATGGCAGCATACATAGTTATATTACCCCCACGCTGTCCAGGGACATTGGTAATTGCCCTCTGTCCTATTACATTTCTTCCGCGGTGCCTGGTTTTGGTGAGGTTGAAGCCAACCTCATCCACATAAATAAATTCACGGCGAATTACATGGGCATCCAGATCCAATACTCTCTGTAACAGACAAAAGGATATACAGATGAGTAAATATGGTATGTCTGAAGAACTGGAAGTAGTGTTGCATACATACCTCTACAAAGTCATGTCGCATATTCTTGACTCTGTCAGAGTTTTTCTGAAATGGCACCTTGTAAAGTTGTTTCATCGTCACTCGGTGCCGTTGGAGGATGCGTTGTGTGGTCGACAGGCTTACAGCATTGATGTTGTTAAATATGGTGTCATTATTCAAGATATGCTCTCTATCTCTCAAATCCTAAATGCATTGTTGGCCAAAACCTTATTTATAATTGCAGTCTCTTGTACATCTGTAAACAAGCGTCCTCGTCCTCCATGAAAGGCTGAGAAATAGCTTATGGTTTTGGATATTTGGTGTGTAGTTTGGCACTTTGTGTGAGAGGTTTCAAAAATAGTGTGACATGAAAAGATTTTGTGTGTAAGCAGTTGGAAAAAACTGTAAGATACTCTTAGCAACATGGTCTTGTAGTGGATGCGAGCTTAGACTGGAAGCCAGTGGCGTGTGCAGAGGACTGGGTGACAAGAGTGAACTTGGGAAGGTTGAACACTAGGTGTGTTGCGGTGTTCTAGATAAGTTTCAGGGGTTTGATTGCACAAGCAGAGAGCCCAGCCAATGGAGAGTTGCAGTAGTCTAGACAGGAGTTGACAAGAGCCTGGATTAGGACCTATGCTGTTTCCTGTGTGAGGAAGGGTTGTACTCTACGGATGTTGTAGACCATGAACCTACAGGAGCGAGTCTCTGTTTATCATATACCCTGATGCCTAGTCACCTTACCCCTATATATACACAACATGACCAAAAGTATGTGGACACCTCCAAAATCATGGGCATTAATATGGAGTTGGTCCCCATTTTGCTGCTACAACAGTCTCCATTCTTCTGGGAAGGCTTTCCACTAGATGTTGGAAAATTGCTGCAGGGACTTGCATTCATTCAGCCACAAGAGCATTAGTGAGGTCGGGCACCGATTTTGGGCGATTAGGCCTGGCTCGTAGTCGGCGTTCCAATTGATCTCAAAGGTGTTCGATGGGGTTGAGGTCAGGGCTCTGTGCAAACCAGTCAAGTTCTTCCAAACCAATCTCAGAAAAACAAAAATATGTATGGATCTCTCTTTGTGCACGGGGCATTGTCATGCTGAAGCAGGAAAGGACCTTCCTCAAACTGTTGCCACAAAGTTGGACTCACAGAATCATTTAGAATGTCATTCTATGCTGTAGTGTTAATATTTCCCTTCACTAAGGGGCCTAGCCCAAACCATGAAAAACAGCCCCAGACCATTATTCCTCCTCCACCAAACTTTACAGTTGGCACTATGCATTCTGGCAGGTAGCGTTCTCCTGGCATCCGCCAAACTCAGATTTATGGTAAAGCGGGATTCATCACTCCAAAGGCATTTCCACTGCTCCAAAGTCCAATGGCAGCGATCTTTACACCACTCCGGCCGACGCTTGACATTGAGCATGGTGACCTTAGGTTTGTGTGCGACTGCTCGGCCATGGAAACCCATTTCATGAAGCTCCCGACGAACAGTTCTTGTGCTGACGTTGCTTCCAGAGGCAGTTTGGAACTAGGTAGTGAGTGTTGCAACTGAGGACAGACAATATTTACGCGCTACGCACTTCAGCACTCGGCGGTCCCGTTCTGTAAGCTTGTGTGGCCTACCACTTTGCGGCTGAACCGTTGTTGCTCCTAGACATTTCCACGTCACAATAACAGCACTTAAAGTTGACAGGGCAGCTCTAGCAGGGCAGAAATTTGACAAACTAACTTGTTGGAATGTTGGCACCTATGACGGTGCCACGTTGAAAGTCACTGAGCTCTTCATTAAGGCCATTCAGCTGCCAATGTTTGTCTATGGAGATTGCATGGCTGTGTGCTTGGTTTCATACGCTCGTCAGCACCGGGTGTGGCTGAAATAGCCGAATCCAGGAATTTGAAGTGGTGTCCACATACCTTTGTACGTACAGTATAGTGTATCTACCGCTATCACTTCAGTATCCCTGGACATTGTTAATACACTACTGGAACTGACCATGTATATAGTATGCTTACTTCTCATGTTCTTTTTATTTCTTTTTTTTCTCTCATGTGTTGTTGCTCTACCTCATAGTTTTTTACTACCACATTTTGTAATTGATTACTGCATTGTTGGGTTTAGAGCTCTCAAGAGAGGCTTTTCACCGTACTTGTCCATGAGACGTTAAAACTTGAAGCTGAAACTTGATGTTTGCAGAGAATGAAAGGGTGTTGTCCAACACCAAGGGTTTTTTTTCATTCTGAAAGGGGGACACCATGGATTTGTCCTGGATTGGCCGTCCATGATGGAGAGGCCTTGGAGCTTGCGGTGGTGGGCCGACATCCAAACTGGGATATCTGCCAGGCATGGAGAGATGCTTGTCGCCACCTGGGTATCAGAATGGGGGAGGGAGAAAAGTAGTGTCATTCGCATAGCAATGATAGGAAAGACCATATGAGGATATGACAGAGCCGAGTGACTTGGTGTATATAGAGAAGAGAGTAGACGAGAGAAGAGGAGAGGGCCTAGAACCGAGCCCTGGGAGACACCAGTAGTGAGAGCATGTGGTGCAGACTCAGATCCTCTCCATGTCACCTGGTAGGTGCGACCTGCCAGGTTGGATACAACCCAAGAGTGTGCAGAGCCTGAGATGCACATACCCGAGAGGGTGGATCTGATGGTTCACGGTGTCAAAGGCTGTTGATAGATCTAGGAGGATGAGAACAGAGGAGATAGAGTCAGCTTTGGCAGAGCGGAGAACCTCCAGTGACGCAGAGGAGAGTGGTATCAGTTGAGTAAGACATCTTGAAGCCTGACTGGTTAGGGTGACAGTGACAGCATGAGGAAATAGACAGGTGAGAAAGGGGAAAAGAGAAAATCTCCACTTAGGAGAGATTAGTAGCCCTCCGTCAGGGCCAAAAAAGTGTAAGCACTTAAGGGCAACATATTGGCAGTTCCAAATGCTGCCGGAGACTAGGAATTCCACATGGTTTGTGTGTGCAGGGTACATTAAATTAGAAGGGTTTCAGCCAGGTGGGGAGCGTCTGTAAAGCCTACAGGGAGAGGAGCGAACTGGGATAGAAAGCACACACAGTTAACAAAGCTACGAAAGAGCTAAATGAGATCATCTGAAAATAATGAGGTGATTTACTCAAGTGAGAGAGATTTGTCATATAATAGGACTGGTCCAAACAGTCTTAAAATGCATCCTGTCCTTCATTCCCACTGACCCTGTGACCATTCTCAGATGAGTCACTGTCATGGGACTAGTCCCAACAAGTCCCTTCATTCCTACATAGGATTAGTCCTAATGTAACCGATGTGAAATGGCTAGCTAGCTAGCGGTGGTGCGCGCTGATAGCGTTTCAATCGGTGACTTCACTCGCTTTGAGACCATAAAGTAGTGGTTCCCCTTGCTCTGCAAGGGCCACGGCTTTTGTGGAGTGATGGGTAACGATGCTTCGTGGGTGTCAGCTGTTGATGTGTGCAGAGGGTCCCTGGTTCAAGCCCAGGGTGGGGCGAGGAGAGGGACGGAAGCTATACTGTCACATTGATGCTGTTGACTCGGATCACTGGTTGCTGTGGAAAAGGAGGAGGTCAAAAGGGGGGTGAGTGTAACCGATGTGAAATGGCTAGCTAGTTAGCGCTGCTGTGCGCTAATAGCGTTTCAATTGGTGACCTCACTCGCTTTGAGACCTTGAAGTAGTGGTTCCCCTTGCTCTGCAAGGGCTGTGGCTTTTGTGGAGCGATGGGTAACGATGCTTTGTGGGTGACTGTTGTCTGTGTGCAGAGGGTCCCTGGTTCAAGCCCAGGTTGGGGCGGGGAGAGGGACAGAAGCTATACTGTTACACTAACAAGTCCCTTCATTCCAACTGATATGCCCTGGCCGGGCATTGCACTTGCCTTTTAAAAGTAATTTACACTTGTGTCAACATCCTCAGTGATAACCGTGACTGTGATCCCTGTGAACGTCAGGGAAATTGTCGTTAAAGGGGCAATCTGGGATTCAAACAACAACAAAGCTTTCCCTGCCACTCTTTTATTTCTCTTTTGGTAAACAGCTATGGGATGGGGGTTCCTAGACGGAGCTGTTGATGCAAGGACTGATGATCCATGAGATCAGAATTATAGTTTTAACGAGGCTATACAGTGTTTGTTTGAAGTGAAATGGCGTTTTGTCCTTTATTCCCACTGACCTGGAAAAATAGGGAGGGGGGGGGGGGCTTGATAGGCAAGAGTCAATCAATCTTAGGGCTGACGCCATATTGCTGTCACCTATCACTCACACAGTCACTCACCCAAGGGGCTGATGCGGTAGGTGATACAGGGTGGCAAAACGAACTCCAACTCCTTGAGATGCACCCATTTGAACCCAGTGTCCTCTTTATATTTATGTGAGGTAGCACTGGGGTCACAGGGGACACATACAATAGGAAGAGACATTGTTTGAGCTGGCTAATGTTTTAAATGTTAATAAAGTGATGATGAAGCACGTACATATTGCTCTCTGCAGCTGCGTCCTGGTCAAAAGTAGTGTACTTTAAAGGGAATAGTGCCATTTGGGACTCAGCTTTACTCTCTGTGTCTTATAATAGGGCATAAAGTGCCAAGCTTAAGATGAGGTGGTGTGGGTGTCACTGTCGGCAGGAGGTTATGGATGAAATTATGGCTGGTGGCGGTTTGTGCCAGGTGACTGGGTTTGACTTAGGAGTCACTGAGTTTAGGGTATAGCACAGTTCTCTCTTTCTTTCTTTCTTTCTTTCTTTCTTTCTTTCTTTCTTTCTTTCTTTCTTTCTTTCTTTCTTTCTTTCTTTCTTTCTTTCTTTCTTTCTTTTTCTCTATCCTCTGCTCCCTTTCTCTTTCCGGACATGTAAAGGTTTTCTTTCATACTCTCTGTGTTACTAGGGTCACGAGTCCTGAAGGCAGTCAAATTTCACGTGACCGTTTAGTCACAGTAATTAGCCTTCTCCAAGCTCTGATGCTGCTGATGGTGATTAGTAGCCTACCAAACTTGCTAACTGCCTGGTACTGGGCACTCTATTGTCCCTCTAATCACTCTGACATCAATGCAAATGTATTCAAAAATCGAACACTTCATGAGATCCCATGAGCTCATGTTGCGCAACATCTCAATAGGCTATGCAATTGAGTGAGAAAACACAGTGATGGCCTCTACTAAAAATAATCAGGTTTCTATAGTCTAGGCCTAGTAAAGTTATTTCTCAACTTTCCTAATATTAAGCACATTGCTTATATTTACAGCAGGTGTATAGCCTACCTGGCTGGCATGAAAATGAACCAGGGGGAAAAGCGTCCTCCAGTCACTATTTAAGTGTATAGATGACATGTATTTTTTTCCCGCAGCTCCTGTTTCCATACAGGTGCATGATAACGATGAATTCTAAATAAATACAAATGTCACACATATATTTATTAGTATATGTGAAGACAAAATGAAATCAAGAATAGTATGATGGGTGACAATATTAGCCTATCACTTCTGAATTATATATTATCACTTGTGAATGATGCCCAGCATAAGAAACAATACAATGAATCTTAGTCGCACACCTCATGTAGCCTAGCCCATAGGCCTACATTTTTTAATAAGGTTTGTATTACAACTAAAGTGGCCAAATAACTTCTTAAAATGAAGCACATTAATCTGCTTTACAAGGGGTGTAAAGCCTAACTGGCATACTTAAGTAGCGCGTGAGTTTCAAGTTTGGGGAAGATAATTTTCACCATTAAAATGCACCTTTATAATAAATCATTACATGCATAATTGCATTTGCCACTTTTGATAATGGCGTTTTCCGCTAATGGAACATTCGCAGTTATATCCTACTGCCATGTACGCATTGATGCACTTATAATGTGAAGAAATAGCCTAATAGTTTATCAACATGTCAAGCTAAATGTTCTGATCTGTTGCGTCAGCCTCCTTGCGTGTACAAATGTTTTTTGATGCTAGTGGTTGTATTCATTTGGGATCTATCACATCCCACAACTATCCCAGACTATGTTTGGAATATTCATTTCTCACACAGAATAGAATAGGCCGACCTTTGTACTATGGGGGATAGTAGATTGACATAGGCTAGTGCTTTTGCTGTTTCTTTAGGTCGACTCATCTTGTTGGCTGATGAAAAGTAAATGTGGACAGTTCTTCAGATATCATCAATATGTACCTCAGAATTGGATAACTGCACAGTTGCGTTCCCGATGTGTCTGTCTTCACTTGTAGCCTGTGAGAAAGACAGCACTCAGGAGCGCACAGCACTCAGTGAGAAGCGCAGAATGGCCACTGGCCACAAAAGTCATTATCAAGTGCTTGTCAAATTGTGAGTGAGTGACTGATGTAGTGTGTACAGCTGATGCCTTTCAAGTGACTTTTTTCAAATCATCATTAGAGTCGCATCTTGCAGCCTTACAATGTATTAAAAATCTAAAAATATTGCCCAACGTTTGTAGAACAACTAAAGTTGCATTAATAACTCTAAAATAAGCATACAGGAATACCTATTTCTTTGTTAACCGCTCAACACAGAATAGCTGCATGTGCTCACTCCCTCAAATCGTTTGGAGAACATATCCTTTCAATTTTATTCATCTTTCATCTATTTTATTCACACACACACACACACACACACACACACACACACACACACACACACATACACACACACACACACACACACACACACACACACACACACACACACACACACACACACACACACACACACACACACACAGGAATATATTACATAACAATCAAATATACAACACCCAGCCACAAACAGGTCCCTACAATGATGAGATATTGGACACTTAAATAATATTAGGCTGTGATATTGAATTATCGAGGGCCATATTGTGGCCTATCTATCAGACACACACACGCGCGCGCGCGCGCACACACACACACACACACACACACACACACACGCAAACACATGCAAACACACACACCACACACACACAGACACACACACACACACACACACACACAAGCAAACACATGCAAACACATGCAAACACGCACACCACACACACACAGACACAGACACACACACACACACACAAGCAAACCCATGCAAACACATGCAAACACGCACGCCACACACACACAGACACACACAGACACACACAGACACACACACAGAGTAATGGTAGCCCAGGGCAGTCTAATACACCTCTTCATCACTTTACCTGTCATCTAAGTTGAAATGAGATTCCAGCCATGTAAAGGAGTTCCAGGAACAATCTCCCAGTGTCCCACACTAAGATACCAGTAGGGCCAATACAAGAGTGTGACATTGCCAGATTCAATCATTTCAAACAATATAGTTTATGTCCTCAGTTTCTCCTAAAAGATGATAGCAGAAGCTTCTGGGGTATGTCTTCAAGTTGAATGCTGGAGTGTATTCACAGTAAGAAGCAGGCAGAAGCAAAACGGGACGGAACGGGGAGGGACACCTGAATCTGTCCAATCAGAAATAGTTGATTTTGTTTTTCTACAGTGTGCTGAAATTATGACATGCAAGGTGAATTTAGCCAGTCCAAAAATGTTCTGTTGAAGATTATCCTGTCCAATAAGTGGTGTAGTTTGAATGTTCTTTAGATGATGGATGCATGACTCTCTATGTAGACAAACACATCAATGGAGAGCAATTACTCTTGGGCAGATTTAATGATGAACTGACCACAGTTACAACCATGACTTAACTACTTCCTGTTCTTGCTCAAACAATTATTAGCAACAAATTAGTTGCTAGGTAGATAATGAATTAACATTACAATCTACAACCATCCCAGCTCTGCAGATTTCGCTGTGAAGAGAATGATTAGATCATTTGTTTTGTTACTGTCCATATGTAGCTTGTTTTTGGTCACAGGTTCAGGAATGGCTGAAGAATTGCAACATTTACCTGGAGCCAACTTTGCAAATAGCACTACTGGGTCATTTGAAGAGTCATATTCTATCGATCAATAATATAATACTAGTTTTGGCAAAAAATGTTATCTTTAATTTACAATCTGTATAAACTATGGGTCTCCTGACCCCTCCTGTCTCAGCCTCCAGTATTTATGCTGCAGTAGTTTGTGTCGGGGGGCTAGGGTCAGTTTGTTATATCTGGAGTACTTCTCCTGTCTTATCCGGTGTCCTGTGTGAATTTAAGTATGCTCTCTCTAATTCTCTCTTTCTCTCTTTCTCTTGAGGACCTGAGCCCTAGGACCATGCCTCAGGACTACCTGGCATGATAACTCCTTGCTGTCCCCAGTCCACCTGGCCGTGCTGCTGCTCCAGTTTCAACTGTTCTGCCTGCGGCTATGGAATTCTGAACTGTTCACCGGACGTGCTATCTGTCCCAGACCTGCTGTTTTCAACTCTCTAGAGGCAGCAGGAGCGGTAGAGATACTCTTAATGATCGGCTATGAAAAGCCAACTGACATTTACTCTTGAGGTGCTGACTTGCTGCACCCTCGACAACTACTGTTATGTTACTACTATTATTTGACCATGCTGGTCATTTATGAACATTTGAACATCTTGGCCATGTTCTGTTATAATCTCCACCCGGCACAGCCAGAAGAGGACTGGCCACCCCTCATAGCCTGGTTCCTCTCTAGGTTTCTTCCTAGGTTTTGGCCTTTCTAGGGAGTTTGTCCTAGCCACCGTGCTTCTACACCTGCATTGCTTGCTGTTTGGGGTTTTAGGCTGGGTTTCTGTACAGCACTTTGAGATATCAGCTGATGTACGAAGGGCTATGTAAATACATTTGATTTGATTTGATTTGAGAATAGAAAGGTTCAAAACCTTCAAAGATTCTTCAAAGTTGCCAACCTTTGCCTTGATTACAGCTTTTCACACTCTGATGCAGATACAACTATACTAAATATATTCACATCACCTAATACGTGATTAAAACACATTTTTGCAATATGTCTTGTGTCTATATAACGGTGCCCTCTGTACAGCAGTGGAGGCACCTCAGAGGAGTGCCTCCCTTGAAAAAGTTATTATTTTTAGGTCAAACTATACTAAATATATTCACATGTCACCAAATACCTGATAACCTAAATAACTCATTTTTGCAATGGTCTACAGTAGTCTCAACAGCATCCTAAACGGTAGCAACATGGTGTAGTGGGAGGACAGCTATTTTCCATTCTCCTCTGGCTATATTGATTTCATAACAAACCCTAGGAGGCTCGTGCTCCTCATCCCCTTATATAGACCTACATGGTAATTATGAAGACTTCCTGAGGACGTCCTCCAACCAATCAAAACTTTTGCAGTATGAACTGACATGTTGTTCATCCAATCAAAGGACCAGAGAATGCATCTTATATTATGCATGTGTGATTTAGAAGCTTGGTGAGTTGGTAACATTATTGGATAGATTGAGTTTGAGATAGTGAACAGTGATAGTTGAGCATTTTTAGAATTGTGTTAAATTCTAATTAGTTTATTCGAACTACAGGAAATGGAGGCGATAGATTATATAATGTGTTCTTGGTTTTAAAACTTAATTTTTGTGTCGAGTTACTGTCATTTATTTCAATTTGCTTTGCTAACATGCCCCTCCCACCTGAGAATCTGTCATTTCCATCTATTTCCTGTGTTTGAGGGGTGCAAAAGTCACTTGTCACTTAAATCTCACTGGATTGATTGCTTTCATTCTACTCTTGCTTGTGCCTGCTGTCTTTTCCCCATTAACATTATGAGCGCGGAAATGTTTGTAATGACCTGTCGAACACACCCCGGTAATGGCTGAAATTGAATACAGTTTAAATGTTTACAAATTAGAAATGAAAGCAACTTCCAAAAATGAAAACTCGGAATATAGTGATATTATGTCTGATCTTGCAAACAATTTAAAGTATGTTTAGAAAAGTTTAATCTGGAGCCAAGCGTGTTGTTTTTTAATCCAAAGGTATTCTGCTATTGCCACAATTGTTGAATTATTGTCCGTGCACAACATTGTCCGTGCCAGTCAATTGTTTAATGTGCTATAATGCATTTAATAACTGCTGGATTATAAAAATGCAAAATATTTGGAGTGTCTTCCTCCGTTGTCCAATGTTTAATTTCTTCAAATTGTTTTAATAACCTTTTAACGTTTTTGATGACCCTTGCTTCTATCGGAGTTCAGTTGTCTCCGTCAGAATTGACAGCTAACGCTAACAACAACGTAGTGATTTGTTTTGTTGAAGAACCCCTTCATTGACCACAACAGATTCAAGGTTCTGGGAAAAGGTTTAATCAATCATGTAATTGACGAAGGTCTGCATATTCACAATGCCTAACACAACGAGAAGGTAAGAAGAAACAGGTATGGTCTCAAGCAGCTTATTGACACTTCTGCATTTTTTGGGCATACAGTGCCTTGCGAAAGTATTCGCCCCCCTTGAACTTTGCGACCTTTTGCCACATTTCAGGCTTCAAACATAAAGATATAAAACTGTCTTTTTTTGTGAAGAATCAACAACAAGTGGGACACAATCATGAAGTGGAACGACATTTATTGGATATTTCAAACTTTTTTAACAAATCAAAAACTGAAAAATTGGGCGTGCAAAATTATTCAGCCCCCTTAAGTTAATACTTTGTAGCGCCACCTTTTGCTGCGATTACAGCTGTAAGTCGCATGGGGTATGTCTATCAGTTTTGCACATCGAGAGACTGAAATTTTTTCCCATTCCTCCTTGCAAAACAGCTCAAGCTCAGTGAGGTTGGATGGAGAGCATTTGTGAACAGCAGTTTTCAGTTCTTTCCACAGATTCTGGATTGGATTCAGGTCTAGACTTTGACTTGGCCATTCTAACACCTGGATATGTTTATTTTTTAACCATTCCATTGTAGATTTTGCTTTATGTTTTGGATCATTGTCTTGTTGGAAGACAAATCTCCGTCCCAGTCTCAGGTCTTTTGCAGACTCCATCAGGTTTTCTTCCAGAATGGCCCTGTATTTGGCTCCATCCATCTTCCCATCAATTTTAACCATCTTCCCTGTCCCTGCTGAAGAAAAGCAGGCCCAAACCATGATGCTGCCACCACCATGTTTGACAGTGGGGATGGTGTGTTCAGCTGTGTTGCTTTTACGCCAAACATAACGTCTTGCATTGTTGCCAAAAAGTCCCACTCCTTGGGATGTTTAAAGCTTGGGAAATCTTTTTGTATCCAAATCCGGCTTTAAACTTCTTCACAACAGTATCTCGGACCTGCCTGGTGTGTTCCTTGTTCTTCATGATGCTCTCTGCGCTTTTAACGGACCTCTGAGACTATCACAGTGCAGGTGCATTTATACGGAGACTTGATTACACACAGGTGGATTGTATTTATCATCATTAGTCATTTAGGTCAACATTGGATCATTCAGAGATCCTCGCTGAACTTCTGGAGAGAGTTTGCTGCACTGAAAGTAAAGGGGCTGAATAATTTTGCACGCCCAATTTTTCAGTTTTTGATTTGTTAAAAAAGTTTGAAATATCCAATAAATGTCGTTCCACTTCATGATTGTGTCCCACTTGTTGTTGATTCTTCACAAAAAAATACAGTTTTATATCTTCATGTTTGAAGCCTGAAATGTGGCAAAAGGTCGCAAAGTTCAAGGGGGCCGAATACTTTCGCAAGGCACTGTATAAGAGTTGGCTTTTAGGGGCATGATGAGCGGGAGGTTCCGCTAACGAGGGCAACTACAAAGAGCTTGCAGAGGTAATTGCACATTACGATGCTTTGCTTGTTGAGCAAGTGGACGTTTCTACTGTCTTTTATTGAAAGTCAAATCAATTCAGAATGATTTGAAAGCTTCCATTTAATCATCCATTAAAAGTAAGATTGAAAGAAAAGTTGACGCAGCAATTTTTTCCGCATGGCAAATGGATGAAACCACAGACATCAGCTGTCGCTAGCAGTTCTCCGTTATCAACAGGTATGTGGATGATCAGGGCTTTTTTTCCTGGAATGTTTTGTGAATCTTGGGCTACTTTGATGTGTCAAGTGGGCGAGATGCACAGTCTGTGTTTGACCTGAAATGTCTGAGTTTAACTTCATGGAGAAAAAAAACGTGTTGCCTAAACCGATGATGGCACTGCTGTAATTGAATATATCTGCTATTTGTATTCACAGCTAAATCCCCTCCTGTTCCCTGATTAAGAGGTGATGACCACTACACTCCACTAGCAGTGTCAACTCTCTCCAGACATGAACTGAAGCCACGTCTGACGTGTCCTCTAATCCACTGACACATTGAATGTTTCCTCTGCAAGCACTGTGAGTAGCCCATGTCAGTTTTCACTCATTACTGTATGTAGAGTCAATCACACACACACACAAACACAATCCCGTTATTGTTACATTTACATCAATGTGGTTGTAATCCTTGCTTGGACTTACTCGTTCTTAGCTCCTATGACTAACTGTGTTGTGTTGTTGTTTTTTGTCTTCCCAGTCAAATCCTGTCCTGTCCTCACGGTGAGCCTGTCCTGCACTGAAGCCTCTAAACACCTCAACTCATGTCCTGCACTGAAGCCTCTGAACACCTCAACCCCTGTCCTGCACTGAAGCCTCTGAACACCTCAACCCCTGTCCTGCACTGAAGCCTCTGAACACCTCAACCCCTGTCCTGCACTGAAGTCAAGCCTCTAAACACCTCAACCCCTGTCCTGCACTGAAGTCAAGCCTCTAAACACCTCAACCCCTGTCCTGCACTGAAGTCAAGCCTCTAAACACCTCAACTGATGCGCAATACCCTCATTCAATCCCTGCCGTGATCCCTTCCACTGTGGAAATAGTGCTCTCATTCCCATTCCCCATAATGTTTTACCTTAAATATCTTTATTAAATGTTTTAGGTTAAAATAATTTGTCTTTCACGATTTATGAAACAGTTTGTTGTCTATATCATTGATCTTCCATCCTCCTTAATTGTCCAAGTCACCAGCCTCCACTGCTGAACAGTATTATGTAAGAGACAGGCATTGATTAGCTAGCTGTGTCTTCTGTAAGTGAGGAAGAGACAGTGATTGCCTCCTCCTCTCATCCGCCTTTCTGTGTGGGGTCTGGTTTTGTGAACCCTCTCTGTTCAAATCTGTAAAGGTGTAAAGTTGCCTCTACTCTTTCATTCAAAAGGTGTGTGTGTGTCAATTCTCAGCTATAGAGGTCATCTGGGACAGTGGGTGATAGAGGTTTTACAAGCCAAGTCGCTCTCTCGCCCCCCCACCCCTCTCTTGTGCTATCGTTCTCTTTCGCTCCCTCTCCCTCTCTCTTGGTCTCTCTTTCTTTCGCTCTTTCTCTCTCTCTCTCCCTCCCTCAACCCCCCTCCCCCAGTTTCTCTTTCACACACTCAGACATCTTGCCATCCTCACCTCTCTCAGAGACCCGTATTAGTGCGTCAGTCTGAGAGGCAGATTCATGAGGTTATTGCCTGTGTTTTTAGCAGCCCAGCTGGTATCTGCAGTGCTGTGTAACTGCAGAGTGGTGCTCATCACTGCATCGTAATATCCCCCTGCATCCCACTCTATGTCTCTCCAACTGCTCTCTGAAGCCCACCCACACCAGACCTGGGTTCAAATACTATTACAAATCATTTGAAATACTTTATCTGTGCTCGATTGAGCTTGCCTGACAAAATGGACCAATATAATCATCCCACAACTGCAAACCCCACCCATCGTGGCACTCCAGGCAGGGGAGAGCAAACGCTCAAAGTATTTGAATGATTTTTAATAGAATATCAACCCAGGGGTGCTGTCCCACAGCTCTGCAGTCTACCCACGGTGAGTGAGAGGGGGTTGGTACTGTACTGTTTTAGTGGCTGACAGGTTATAGGGTAGAAATGATGGCCTGATCATTCGTTCCCTCGAGGCTGCAATCAGTGTCACGGATCATCAGTCAAACGTCACATTACCTGCCGAGTGTTGTTGTTGAGGATCAACACGGTATGTACAATTACAGCAGAATTCATCCAGAAGTTTGTGTGCGTGTGCGTGCGCGTGTGCGTGCGCGTGTGCGTGTGTGCGTGTGTGTGTGTGTGTGCATGTGTGCATGTGTGCGCAGTTAAATGGCTGCGCAGTTCGCAATTACAGAGGTGTAACCTGTAGAACCTTAACTGTGTGATCATCACCAACGAGTGGCCAATTAAATGTCACCATGACTTCCAACTGCAGCAGGAACACTCTGTACCTCATTGCCATGTACACACTAGGGGTGAATAGACTCTGAGTCGTTATTCCCCCCAGGGGTGTGTGCTTAGCCCTCTCCTGAACTCCCTGTTCACCCATGGCTGTGTGGCCACGCACGACTGCAACTCCGTCATCAAGTTTGCTGACGACACAACGGTGGTCAGCCTGATCACCAATGGCGACAAGGAGGAGGTGCGAGGACCACAACCTCTCCCACAATGTCAGTAAGACCAAGGAGCTGATCGTGGACTTCAAGAAACAGGGCTGGTGCACACCTACAGACACATCAAGGGGGCCACAGTGGAAAGGGTCAACAGCTTTAAGTTCCGCAGTGTCCACATCACTGAGGACTTATCATGGTCCTCTCAGACCAACACAGTCATGAAGAAGGCGCAGCAGTGAGTCTTCTCCCTCAGGAGGCTGAAACGATTTGGCATGGCCCCTCAGATCCTTAAGAACTTTTACAGCTGCTCCATGGAGAGCATTCTGACTGGTTGTATCACAGTCTGGTATGGCAACTGCACTGCCCTCGACCAGAAGGCTCTAGAGATGTATTACTATCACTACTGATTATTGATTGCTATTACCATTAGTATCTATCTACACTGAGCATACAAAACAATAAGAACACTTGCTCTGTCTATGACATAAACTGGCCAGGTGAATCCAGGTGAAAGCTATGATCCTTGATTGATGTTACTTGTTAAATCCACTTCAGTAAGTGTACAGGTTAAATCCCCTTAATCTAATTAACATAATACAAATCTGTCCATTTAAGCTAGAGATATGTTTTTTTGCATAGAATGCATCTCAATCCACTGCATCCGTCTATATAACACTTCCACATTTGCAATGAAAGGTGACAGAGCTAGAGAGGTGTTTGTCAGACCATGAGGCATCCCATCTGCGGTGAAAGGTGACAGAGCTAGAGAGGTGTTTGTCAGACCATGAGACATCCAGAATATCGGTCTTCTCACAAAATCACCTGTAGCGTCCGAACGGTTTGGCCTACAAACTATTATGACCCCTCTATAGAAAGATCACGAACATGAGCGTATTGGGACTCGTCTGAAGTCGGTACAGCCGATCTGCCAACTTCTGTCTATAGTGTCCGAACAGTTTGGGCTATGCATTAATACGACAACTCTGTGTAAAGGTGAGACTCAAGAACACGTACATGTTTGTTTCTTTACTCTAGGACTCCCACAGGCCTCACAGGACTCGTCTGAAGGTCCCCCGGTACCAGTTGAAAAACATTGTGGAAGTATACAGTACCAGTCAAAAGTTTGGACACACCTAATCATTCAAGGGTATTTCTTATTTTTACTATTTTCTACAATGTAGAATAATAGTGAAGACATAAACACTAT
This sequence comes from Oncorhynchus mykiss, assembly GCF_013265735.2. NCBI lineage: Eukaryota > Metazoa > Chordata > Actinopteri > Salmoniformes > Salmonidae > Oncorhynchus > Oncorhynchus mykiss. The sequence continues at coordinate 58,231,509 of NC_048577.1, forward strand.
GAAATAACACACATGGAATCCTGTAGTAACCAAAAAGGTGTTAAACAAATCCAAATGTATTTCAGATTTTAGATTCTTCAATGTAGCCACCCTTTGCCTTGATGACAGCTTTGCACACGCTAGGGAATTCTATCAACCAGCTTCACCTGGAATGCTTTTTCCAACAGTCTTGAAGGACTTCCCACATATGCTGAACACTTGCTTTTACTTCACTCTGCCTTCCAACTCATCCCAAATCTCAATTGGGTTGAGGTTGGGTAATTGAGGAGGCCAGGTCATCTGATGCAGCGCTCCATCTCTCTTCTTATTGGTCAAATAGCCCTTACACAGCCTGGAGGTGTTTTGGGTCATTGTCCTGTTGTAAAATAAATGATAGTCCCACTAAGCGCAAACCAGATGGGAAGGCTTATCGGTGCAGAATGCTGTGGTAGCTATGCTGGTTAACTGTGCCTTGGATTCTAAATAAATCACTGACAGTGTCACCAGCAAATCACCCCCACATCATATAGGTTAGACACTTCAGAACAAACTTTCTTTAGATGTTTTTGCATGGGCTAAAAGCAGTAATGTCAAAAATATAAAAAAATAAATACTTTTTCTCTATATATTTTTTATACTTCAAGGGGACTTAAAAAAATCTAATAGCAAAAGGATCCTTGGTATGACCTTCTTTAAAAACATGTAAGCCTTGAGACATGGATTGTGTCACTATTACTCCTGTTTACATGTATATACAGCACATTCGGAAAGTATTCAGACCCCTTGACTTTTTCCACATTTTGTTACACTTCAGCCTTAATCAAAAATGGATTTAATGTTCTGTTCCCCTCATCAATCTACACACAATACCCCATAATGACAAAGCAAAAACAGGTTTTTAGACATTTTTGCAAATTAAAATATCACATTTACGTAAGTATTCAGACCCTTTACTCAATACTTTGTTGAAGAACCTTTGGCAGCAATTACAGCCTTGAGTGTTCTTGGGTATGACGCTACAAGCTTGGCACACCTGTATTTGGGGAGTTTCTCCCATTCTTCTCTGCAGACACTCTCAAGATCTGTCAGATTGGATGGGGAGCGTCACTGCACAGTTATTTTCAGGTCTCTCCAGAGATATTCGATCGGGTTCAAGTCCAGGCTCTGACTGGGTCACTCTAGGACATTCAGAGACTTGTCCCGAAGCCTTGTTGTCTTTGCCGTGTGCTTAGGGTCATTGTCCTGTTGGAAGCTCTAGAAAGAGTATTGGTGATTCCAAACTTCTTCCATTTAAGAATGATCGAGGCCGTTGTGTTCTTGGGAACCTTCAATGCTTCAGAAATGTTTTGGTACCCTTCCCCAGATCTGTGCTTTAACACAATCCTGTCTCGAAGCTCTACGGACTATTCCTTTGACCTCACTGCTTGGTTTTTGCTCTGACATGCACTGTCAAATGTGGGACCTTATATAGACAGGTGTGTCTTTCCATATAATTTCCAAACAATTTAAATGAACACAGATGGACTCCAATCAAGTTGTAGAAACATCTCAAGGGTGATCAATGGAAACAGGATGCACCAGAGCTCAATTTCAAGTCTCATAGCAAAGGGTCTGAATACTTATGTAAATAAGGTATTTCTGATTTTTTTATACATTTGCAAACATTTCTTAAAACCCTGTTTTCGCGTTGTCTTTATCGATTGTTGTGTAGATTGATGAGGAAAACAAATAATTGTATTAATTTCATAATAAGGCTGTAACGTAATAAAATATGGAAAAGGTCAAGGGGTCTGAATACTTTTCAAAGGCACTGTATTACCACTAGTACCAGTCCCTTATATAAATATAATGTTTTATTAGTTATAATATAACAAATAAAAAATAAAGGTTTTATGTGAGAATAGGGATTGGTCTGAAGAGGTCTGAAGCCAAAAAAAGAAAGGAAATTCACAAATTCTAGATAGCTTCTACCGACCAAGTTATAAGCCTCCTGAACACCTAATCAAATGGCCACCCAGACTATTTGCATTGTCGTCCCCCCCCCCCCCCCCCCCCTCTCTTTTACACCGCTGCTACTCTCTGTTATCATCTATGCATAGTCACTTTATTAACTCTATCTACATGTACATATTACCTCAATTACCTCGACTAACCGGTGCCCCCGCACATTGACTCTGTACCGGTACCCCCTGTATATAGTCTCACAATTGTTATTTTGCTGCTGCTCTTTAATTACTTTTAATTCTTATTCATGTGTTTTTATTTCTTTTTAAACTACATTGTTGGTTAGGGGCTCGTAAGTAAGCATTTCACTGTAAGGTGAAATAAGAAATAAGAATACATTCCAGAAGCCAGTCCTCTCCCTTAATGGCTTGGTGATTCTGTATGGTGCAAGGTGGGTGTGAGATTATGGGTGTACCTGTTGTATTCGGCGCATGTGACAAATACAATTTGATTTGATTTGAATACCTATTCCACCCATGCTCTACCAAGGTTTTCCAGCACACAGCTTTGACCTATTACAGGAGCTATGTTGGTGTTGTACTTCAAACTATGTGTAGGCATGTTGCTTAGGATTTAAACCTTCTCAAACAGCCTAATTCAATCATTAATTCAAGGTACCACACTGTTGGGTAGAGCATGCAACAACTTCTCACAATTTTCCCTCTGTGGGGAGTTCTCATAGACCGCCAACAAAGAAAGCCTCCATTTGCATGTTGGGAATGAGTGCATTGCACACTAATTTTGGATTATAATTGAATTGTAAGGCTTTTATGAATGTCCTGCTGCCTAGTAGTGTTGCTTTGCTACCAGCCTCATGTCAATGAGCGTTAGCATTCTAGCTAATATCTGCTGTGTCCAAAATAGTTTTTTTTGCAACTATCACAACCAAATATTTGACCGACAGGCTCAAATCGGTAGATACATTTTTTAATTTTTTTTTTTTAATGTTGGGTAAAAGTAGAGGTTTAGAGCAACAAAATGGTATATCATACACTACATTCGAGGAACAATGGGATAGTAATTTTGCTTTGAATTTGTTCAACTTGTAAACTCATTTTTGAGAAAATGGCTTTTGAATGTTTTGGTACTACTCCTGGAGAGCCCCTCTTTGTCTACACCCATTCAGCATCGTTCACACCCTCTTAAGCTTTAGCCCCACCCATCTCTTTAAGGTTTGATCTGAATGTACTAACATTAGTCAAGCACCCAAGCTAACTTGCTAGCTACCTCCAGACATCTAAGTGAGAGAGAACAGCTCAATGAACATTACTCGCCCTAGCAGAGCTGGTTAGGTTGTTATGTTATCCGGAGCATTGGTGACTGCAACTGTGCTGTCAGATTGTCCATTCGTAAATTCTGAGTGTTTCGCATTCAAAGTGTGCGCTGGGCGCTCTGGCCAATGAGTAGGGTTGATCCGAACATTCTGACCTCACAATGGCAGTCAAGCACCCAAGCTAACTGGCTAACATTGGCTAGCTTGCTAGCTACTTCGAGACCAGAACACCCCACTCTGACCGTTTTACTCGCCCTAGCAGAGTTTGTTAGGCTGTTTTCATGTTATCCAGAGAGTTGGTGACTGTAACTGTGCTGCAGGCAACAATTTAATTAAGAACGCACCTGAAATGGTTGCTTGCATAGTGGAGTATTTCGTCTATATATATAGCTAACTAGTTGGATAAACAATAAAGCATAACCCCATCTCATGACGTTACTACCCTGCATTAATCTGCAGGTAGCTAACCAAGCAGATTCAATGTCAGCTAGCTAAAATTAGGCTATAGCTAAGCAAGCAAATGGCTTTTGTTTGTCAAAATTAGAAACTTGTAATATCTGAAAATGTAGCTAGCTAGACTATCTTACATCATTCATGGTTGGACACGTCTCCTGTCGGATGCCATGGTTACCCTTAGTTTGAAGATGTAATCTGGAGACAGGTGTTTTCTCCATCTCCTTAGCTATCAAACTCGAATTCCACTGATTTCAAAACTCAGTCCTCCAGAAAGTGGAAAGCAACACTTATGCAGTTTTAATACACAATCCATTTGTTTAAAAGCTGCTTTAGACAGGATTACCTAGACATACTGACCAACTCAAACAAACAGAAGCGTGATATATGGCAGACCAATCCAAACTCATCTCTCGGCATGTCTAGCCCACTCATTATCTCAGCCAATAATGGCTAGAGGGAAGGTTGCTGATTTTTTTGGGGCTAAACCAACTAGGCTTGTAATTGAAAAGTGTTATTCATATTTACAGATGACATACAAGTTTATTATTAAGGCACATGAAAGTTCACATGTTCAAGAAGGCATTTCTGCCAAAAAACACATTTTGATTAAAAAAAAGTTGTTCAAATGGCTCTCCTGTGAAATAGTGACCCGCGACATACGCCTAGCTGCCTGAAACGCGTCATATATAATCTTAGCGACTGTTCAAACAATAATCAAAACAACATTGTAACCTTATGAGAACCCCAAAAGTTGTATTTTGTTATAACTATGCAAATCTAGGCAATATTGAATAGGCGCAGATGGTGAAAAGCAGTTGTTCTCCCCCACGGTGAACATTGTACTTGTTTATGACGTGAATAGCAACTCACAGGTTGTACAAAGCATTACGATTCATTATGATGCAATGATTTTGTAACAATGGAAAAACATTTGCACAACTCTCATGGTGAGAGGTGACAGTGGGTGAGTGGCACCCAATTCCCTACGTAGTGCATTACGTTTCACAAGAACCTTATGGGCCCTGGTCAAAAGTAGTGCACTGTATTGAGAGTAGGGTGTCATTTGGGACACATTCAGTGAGTGTCTTTGACCTCCTTGTTGTTTGAAGTATCACGTGATGGTCTGAAGTATAATGTGAAAAATCAGATTAATGTAGGATATGACAACTCTTTGAGGATTTTGGTATGTACTTTGTGATATTGTGATATTCATTGGGTGTTACAACATTTTGAAAACCTTTTGATTTGCACAATAGGCAGATAAGTGCCAAGAAAATACTGAATCTGTGCACTTTCTGATACAACCATGAAACTTGGTACACGTATTCTGTTCATCATTAGGAACATTATAAAATAAAAAATAAGGATCAGGATTTTACTTTACACGTCAAATCATGCCATGTGTGTCACAATATATTAGGAAAATCAATACAACTTCAACTGTGTTATTTAATGTGTGAACGTGTTCAAAACAATTGACAGAGACAAACAAGACCAGACAGACATCTTTGATTTTTAGAGGGTATCTTTATCTTATTCTCAGTTATAAAATATCAACATGCCTTCTCACAGGAAATAACCAAATACATACTGTACATACATTATATTCATTTAAATTAATTAGTAAAAGCTGCAATATGTAACTTTTTGGGTGACCTGACCAAATTTACATAGAAATCTGAGTTATAGATCTGTCATTCTCATTGAAAGCGAGTCCGAGAAGCTGTATAACTGTTTTATATGCACTATTTCTATGCTTCCCATTCTTATGTTTCGTTTTTGCTTGTTTTACTTTCGTTTTTGTATACCAGCTTCAAACAGCTAAAAATACAATATTTGTTGGTTATGGAAAATATATTTCACAGCAGTTTAGATGGTACAATGATTCTCTACACAATGGCTGCTTGTTTTGTCATATAAACTGACATTAGGCAAAATATTAGAATTTTTGCAACCAGGAAATGGCAGAGCAATTTCCACGTATTGCACCTTAATTATGCTAGCCAAAACAATCAATGCATTACATTCAATCAATTCACGTCTTATGAAGTGCTGTCATGGAGAAATGGTAGCCTGATCCCAGATCTGCTTATGCTGTCTTGACAACTCCTATGGTCATTGGTTTGAGTTGTCAATACAGCACCAACAGATCTGGTAACAGGCTACGAGAACAACTGATTTTAAAAAGAGCCTGACATGTAGAAAACACACAATGGAAAAGCTATCAGTAGACTGCCATACTGTAAGCAGAGGGAAATACAATCTCAGATATGCTAATTTATTAATAATAATGTTCTATATGTGGACTGGTCATCAACACCAAGGAGCATAAATAAGCTATTTAATAATTTAGAGTACAGAGATATTTTGCTTCATTTACTGTACACATTTTTTGTCTTAACTGACTTGATATTTTACACACTTTTGAAAGCTCTTGCACGCAGACAGATGCGCGCACACGTGGAAGCACACAAAGACTTACGCACGCAAGCACACATACACACACACACACACACACACACACACACACACACGCACACACACACACACACAAACATACCGACACACTCAGAGAGAAAATGAAAGAGTGGAGGAAAATAAAATAGTATATTCTACAGGTTTACAGTATCTGTTTGAGAAAAGCGTGAAGCCTCCAGAGATAAGAGTTTCCTATTATGATTATCCGGTTATGAGTTATTAATGTCACCAACAGTGGGTGTTCCCTAGTCATCACCATAGCAACTACCACTCCCTCCCACCTGCTTCAGAGTCTCTCACGTGGTAAATGGAGAGGACACCTGGGTCGTATTCATTGAATCTGTTTTCCAACCAGAGCTCAGGCAAGAACTGCACCCCCCTGGGTGTTTTCAGTAGTAGTTTACTCTTTCACAAATCAAATTACCGTAATCAGTCTAATTAACGTTGGTGGAAACCTTTGACGAGGGTTATAAACCAGTGTCACACTAGCAATGTTGGGATACTTTCAATAAAGAAAATCCATAATTGCTTAGATACACTCCCATTGCATTTTCTGGGATAGTTATGAAGTCCTGTTTGACATTTTACTACTGATTGTCACTTGACATTCAGTGACAAACTGTCAGGATATCTTATATCATTTGGCATGTCATGTTTATGACAATACGACAATGTTATGACACTGCAACTGGTCAAATAAAGTGGTACTGAAGTGTCTGTTGTGGTATTGATGCATATTGCTCATCATGACCAATAGACAACCAAAAAATAGCATTAACATGACCAATGGACAATCACAAAACAACGTTAACCTGTTAACCTGTCAACATCACTCTTATCACAGGCTTTAGCAATTATCTTTCCAATTATACACACACACACTTATTTGTTAAAAAGAACTACTACCCTTCAGAGCATGGAAGGGAGGTATGTTATTAGAGCTATATAATGAAGATAGTTGACCTCAGCTGATACACTGTCAATAGTCAATAATGACCCAGCATGCTCTTTACCTTGACTTGAACCCTGTCCAATCAATGTTTATTGGTCACATTGTTGTTTTTTGGTGGTTGCCCATTGGTCATGTTAATGGTCATGTTGTTTTTTTGGTTGGTCATGTTAACATTTTTATTTAGTTGTCTATTGGTCAGGTTAAGGTAAGGTTTAAGGTTTGGGATAGGCTTCTTTAAAAAAAATCTAACACAACTTTCAATGCCTGGATTTGAACATGCAACTGGAGGCAGATGCTTGAAGGTAACAGAGCTCACTGTTTCCTCGAGTGGCTGGTTTCCACGTCATCCCCCAACATCCTCAGAGACGGATGAACGTCGAGTACTGACTTGTATCCCGAGTGACCGGCCTGAGTGTGCTGCCCTCCAGAGGCCAGTGGACAACTTTGAGAAGGTAATAGCCTACAATGAGATATCAAATATGAGAGATGGAGCTATATTTCTACCATTCATCAGATGTTACATGCATTTAATGCACGATTTATGAGGCCATGTCACGCTGAATCCCTCAAAGGAAATGTTTTGTGTATTTTGCCCTCTGGCTTAGTTTCACCCAATGTGGATAGATGAGTACATGTTTTGCTTGAGGACTAAGGGGCCACAAAGTGTTTGTGCATTGATATGTGTGTGTGTATGTTTGTGTGCGCATGTGTATGTGTGCATGTGTAATGTGTGTGTGGATGTTCATTGGACAGAAAATAACAGAGATGTGTTTTATACAACAAGCTCTCACAGTCTTACTGCAGAATCCAAAGTTCGTCTATAAACGTTTGATTTTTAAGGTTAAGTTTATGCATTAATTCCGAATGGTTAAATTTAGGGTTACGGTTGGGATAGGTTTAAAACAAAAGGAACTCCACAGTTAAAACTTCTTTAGGCTAGGGTGTATTTTTCTCCACTTCCTGTCTGACTGACGTGCCCAAAGTAAACTGCAATGAGTCCTATGCAATTCCAGCTCCCAGATTGCAATTCCTATGGCTTCCACTAGATGTCAACAGTCTTTGTTCAAGGTTTCAGGCTTGTTTCTTACCAAACAAGGAAGAATTTAGAGTTTTGGTACTGGGAGTCACAGTTGGAAATCAGTCTGTGGGTGCGCGACGAAGAGGATGCACACTTGCTAATTTTACTTTTCTATTTAACATACTTATTTTATGAAATATTATTTGTTAAATTACATTTTAGGGTTCCTGAGGATTAAGTAGAAACATAGTTTGACTTGTTTTAACAAAATTTATTGGTAGCTTTTTGGATTCCTTTGTCTGCATGTTGAACGAGTGGATTACTCAAATCGATGGCGCCAACTAAACTGACTTTTTGGGATATAAAGAAGGATTTTATCTAACAAAACAACCATGCATGTTATAGCTGGGACCCTTTGGATTGCAAATCAGAGGAAGATTTTCAAAAAGTAAGTGATTATTTAATCGCTATTTTTGATTTTATGAAGCCTGTGCTGGTTGAAAAATATGTTGATATGGGGAGCCGTCCTCAAACAATCGCATGGCATGCTTTCGCTGTAAGGCCTATTGTAAATCGGACAATGCAGTTAGACTAACAAGAATTTAAGCTTTTAACCAATATAAGACACTTGTATGTACCTAGATGTTTAAAGTTCAGGCATTAATTCCGAATGGTTAAGGTAAGGGTTAAGGTTTGGGATAGGCTTATAACCTAGCAGTTGGATCGAACACGGCCATCCCCCATCCCCATCCACATTGCCCTAGCAAAACCCAAGCCTACATGATGGTAATAGCCCTCACCATTACCCCTAGCGGACGGTTTTTAAGTCTTCTACTGACGTCCTGGTTACCTGGACGGACTTCAAATTTCGCAGTCAATCGTGAGCAACCTGGCTGGTTTTATAGGTTGTTTCTGGGCAGGACAGAACACAGATCTATGAGTTGTCGTGGCTTCATAAATTCATAGTTTCTCAGTCATCTGATTTCTCACCCTCGTGCCAGTCAGACAGAGGAGGGTTGAAGAGAGAATAGAAATATACAGCTATGAGGGTGAGAGTGAGAATAAACTGGCTTTTTACTGTTCTAATTACATTGTTAATCTGGTTATAATACCAATAAGGCACCCCGGGGGTATGTGGTATATGGCCAATATACCACGGCTGAGGGGCTAAGGGCTGTGTCCAGGCACTCCGTTCTGCATCGTGCATAAGAACAACCCTTTAGCCGTGGTATATTGTCCATATACCATACCTCTGGCGTTATTGATTAATTAACTCTCGTTTACTCTCTCTATCTCTCTCTTTCTCTCTGCCTGTCTCTCTCCCTCTCTTGCTCTCTCACATACATACAGACAGACACACACACACACACACACACACACACACACACACACACACACACACACACACACACACACACACACACACTCACACTCACACTCACACACGATCTAGTCAGTGATATAAAGTTAAGGGTCTGAGGAGCTGCACAAATACATTCATTCTAATATGACTAAGACAATCATCAAAGACAACCCATATTTAATTGAAGACTCTTTAAAATGGTAGTAATGTCCTCCTTTTAAAATTGTGGAATCCATGGTTACAAGATTACTGATCCTATGGAACCTCTACTTGTTTTGCTGTAATTGTTTTGCTTTATTTTTGTGCGTCTACAACAATCTCCTTCAATCCTGGTCCCAGCACTAACACACCTAGCACACCTTGATTCAACCACTCAAATTGCTTGATGATCAGTTAATTCGCTGAATCAAGTGTGTTAGTACTGGGCTAGAACAAAAACCTGCACATGTATGTGTCGTCAAGATCGGTATAAAAGAACACTGATCTAACAGTTAAGTCTACCATAATCCTTCACCATGACAACAACAGGCAGCTCCTACTTATCCTTAACAACACCTGTGAGATGGCTCCTGATTGGATGGTTCTTTCCCAATCCCTTCCACCTTTGATGAATTCACTCTTAACATCCACAGATCCGTTTTTGAATAAAAAGTCTCCTGTAATGTCTAATGCACCTCTGATACCCACTATATATTAACAGGAAATGTCAGCAGTAGTGATTGTGAATCAAATAATCTAATGCCATCACTAAAGACTTGAGCATCAATGCCACGGGTACCTCTTCAAAGGTGAGTGGTTTCTCTCGCTGAGTGTCTCTGCGATGAACTCTTTGACTAGAGAGGGCTCCCGTTGGATGATGGCCATCTGTTCAGATTCAGAGCCTCCCTCATCCTCCCACCGTCCCTCCCCCATCACCTCCTCCTCCCCATCCGTCGACAGCAGTATATCAGAGACAGTACCAAAAACGTCCCAATGTCAAAGCGAGGTTGATATGTCACAGAGGAATTCCTCAGTTGTCACTCTCCATTCCCATTTTCAAATGGCTGGCTATAAAACCCAGTAATAAGCAGCCGCCATGATGCTCGTTTATCAGTCCCTGATCACAGTCAAAGCTCATCGTCAGACACTGTCGGAGCAGTAATACAGTCAAAAAGACAGGCAGTTATCCAGGCTGAATGATCAGTCTGTTAGATTGCTTTTCCGCATGAACGAGTGGAGAGATGGTTCTCAACACACTGTTGCTGGATTGTGAGTTCTGTTCTGCTGTTTGTGCTCAGCAACATTCCTACTTGATTTCTCAACTTTTCTTATTTTTCTTATTCTCAAACATTCTTTCTCTCACTTCAGATAGATAGATAGATTGTTGCGTATTCATACACCAACCACATATCTTTCTGTCTCCTCTTCTCAGACGCTCCTCTAACTCTTCTCTCCTCCACCTCTCCTCTCCACCACCTCTCTCCTCTCCTCTCCTCCATCTCCTCTCCTCCACCTCTCATCACCTCTCCTCTAACTCTCCTTTCCTCTCCTCCACCTTTCCAGCCCTCCACTCTAAATGTCTGTTGACATTTGAAAAGCTCAAAGAGTCCCAGAATCGGGTCATCATCAAGGTCGGTCGTCAGGGAAACCCTCCACACTTCCCTCCTCACGAGGAGATGCAGATGGGCTTGCCGTTCTTATCGTACTGGTATACCAGCATCTTGATGCAGTGGGAGTTGGCAGGGGAGATCCAGGGGCTACTGGTGATAGAGAAGTTGTGTCCAGCGTAGAACGGCGGCGGCTGCTTACGGCATCGGAACAACGTCCGGAGAACCGTGGCCGCCATGGTCCGGAAACGCTTGCTGATGAAACAGTAGAGAAAGAAGTTGACCCCGGTGTTTAGGAGAGCTAGCATGTTCGCCACATCGGTTAGGAGGTGCAGAAGGCGGGCGGGACCCGGGGACGCCGGCGGCGCCGTGTACAGGTGGTAAAGGATCACGACGGTGCGTGGTGCCCAGAGGACGGCAAACACGGAAGTGATGGCGAGTAGGATGGCGGTGGTCTTGCCCGTGGAGTAGCCGCGCAGGCGGAAGCAGCTGCGACGGCGCTGGAGCTTCCTGACGATCATTGCATTGAGGGAGAAGAAGACGGAGCAGGGGAGGAGATAGACAGTCGCACAGTGCACCCAGACCAGCACATGCTGCGCAGCACTACTACTACTCCCCCTTCCTCCACTTCCTGTACCACCTCCAGGTAAACCATGCCACAGCTCAGGCCACCAGTAGTAAGGCGCCGCAGACACCAAACACCCCATATAGACGCCCATGATGACCCGCCGTGTGCGGGCCGGGTAGGAAACGCTATGATACTTCAACGGGTGACAGACTGCAATATAACGGTCAACGGTCAAGGGGACCGTGATCCAGATGGAGGTGTGGATGGAGGAGAACTCCAGGACCTGGACTGCCTTGTTGAGGGAGGGGGGAAGGGGCGCGCCCAAAATGAAGTCCTCCAATATGAAGTCGACGAAGACGATGAGCAGGAGGACCAGGATGTCAGCGGCGGCGAGCGCCAGAAGGTAGTTATAGGAGGACTTCTGACGCCGTAACACCAGCTGGGAGAGGATGATGACAGTGAGTATGTTGGCTGGATGAGGGGGAGGGGGAAGGTTATGAGGGTGACACAAGGGAATAGGTTTGGGAGATGAAGGAATAGGGTGGGGAGGCACAGATTGGTGGTTTATGAAAGCAGAGAAGCGGAGAGGAGGAGAGTGGGCGGGAAATGTAATAGGTGAGAGTTGAGAAAGGAAGACGAGAGGGAGAGATAGAAAGCAGAGTGGAAACAAGTTGTTGCAACGAAAGAAAGGAACGGATGTGAGGGGGGAGAGTATGAGCCAAGGGTCAGATATATGGGGAGATGAATGGAGACAGAGATAGGAAAGAGAGGAAAGCGATGGGGAAATTACATGAGAGGAAAAGCATGGAAGTGAAGAAAAAACAATGATGAGAGGTTGAAATTGAAAGTGGAATGAAAACGGGTTATGCCAAAGGAAAATGAAAGAGAGAGGAAGAGAGTTAGTTTTACTGGGGAGGTCATTGACAAGGAACAACACTCATTCAGCCAATCAGAAACAGCACACACTCTACCTATATAGAGCACACCCACACATGTACATGCACATGCACATGCACACACACACATGCACACGCACACACACACACACACACACACACACACACACACACACGTCTACACAAAGTTGAATTTGTCTTCCATTTATTGGCATGAAGAGAACCAAATAACAACCCTTTACATAACCCTAACAAGTGTTGTGTTCGAGGCCACTTAAAGCGAGACTGGTTCAAGACCAAGACCGGAGCAAATCGAATCTGAGTCAAGACCAAAGAACGGAGGAAGGCGAGACCGAGTCAAGACTGAGATCTGGAGGGGGACAAGGGTTCCGTGACGAGTCAAGACGAGACCAGAAAAATGTCCAATTCAAGACAAATCACCACCATAAGAGTTCTAAATTAGTATTATAACGAAGGAACATTTGATTTACCCTTTCAAACTTTTTCAGCTAGTTGGCCATCAAAATTGCACTGATAAATGATGGGGAATTGTAGCCTCCTCGTCCTTCTGCAGATTGCCTGCCAATGCATGCTTGTCCCAACCAAGCACTCAAGCTAACTGGCTAAAATTGGCTAGCTTGCGAGCTAGCTACTCCCAGACACAAATGAGAGAACACCTCACTTTGACAATTTTTCTCGCTGTAGCAGAGCTGGTTAGGCTGTTTACATGTCATCTAGAGTGTTACCTAGTCTAGTTCTTGAATAACTATGACCTTTTCCCCCTATATTTACTGACACTGGTCATATTCAGCAGGTGTTTCGGATTTTGCAAATTCATTAGTTGTTTTGCACTCAGACGTGAGTGTTCTGAAATCGGAGAAGATAGGTAGAGTGAATTTGCGACACAAAAGATATGCTAACTGTATAACAGTCGTTTAAGTTCTTGCTAGATAACCAAATGACACCTACATCTCTAGCTGTGTATAGCCACCAAAAAAAACGATATGAGGGGAAAAAGTCAGTCACACCCACTCTTCCAATGGCATAAAATGATATCCACCTAGCAGCTAACTAGTTAGCTAGTTATCTAGCTAACATTAGGCTCTGTGTTTTTAGCTACATAAATAGACACGCTAGCCTATTAGCCACGTTATGACTGACTTGTGATCATTGCCCTCGCTAGTTTGATTGTAATTGACATTTCCAGCCTTAGTTACATTCGTCGGTTTTTGTCCAGAATGTTGAGTCATTGAAACGGAAATCTTGAATGGAGGCAACAATGTAGCAGTCCAGCTGTGATTTACAACCTGATAGCAATATGTTTTGAACTACCAAGAAATGTATTGGTAAATTATATTAATTTGATATTTTTGACTGATATTATGATTGTCTGTTTGTTTCATTTCCGCAAAATAGTAAAAACGCTGCAAGTTCCACTTTGAACTTTAGATCACCGGTTACTTTGTTTGCTAAACGTGAAGTGTTTTTTGCAATGGGAATTAAAAGTTGTACATTTCGATTGGGAAATTGTTAATGGTTGTGATTTTGGACTGTTATGATTGGGCCCTACTGGCTCATTATGTCCTATTTTATGGACTGCTTATCCGTTAACATCATGCTGTGTGTGACTGCTGTCTTTCCATCAGCCCTATGCAGTGGTGTAGTGGTGATTTAACATCATGCTGTGTGTGACTGCTGTCTTTCCATCAGCCCTATGCAGTGGTGTAGGGGTGATTTAACATCATGCTGTGTGTGACTGCTGTCTTTCCATCAGCCCTATGCAGTGGTGTAGTGGTGATTTAACATCATGCTGTGTGTGACAGCTGTCTTTCCATCAGCCCTATGCAGTGGTGTAGTGGTGATTTAACATCATGCTGTGTGTGACTGCTGTCTTTCCATCAGCCCTATGCAGTGGTGTAGTGGTGATTTAACATCATGCTGTGTGTGACAGCTGTCTTTCCATCAGCCCTATGCAGTGGTGTAGGGGTGATTTAACATCATGCTGTGTGTGACTGCTGTCTTTCCATCAGCCCTATGCAGTGGTGTAGGGGTGATTTAACATCATGCTGTGTGTGACTGCTGTCTTTCCATCAGCCCTATGCAGTGGTGTAGTGGTGATTTAACATCATGCTGTGTGTGACAGCTGTCTTTCCATCAGCCCTATGCAGTGGTGTAGTGGTGATTTAACATCATGCTGTGTGTGACTGCTGTCTTTCCATCAGCCCTATGCAGTGGTGTAGTGGTGATTTAACATCATGCTGTGTGTGACAGCTGTCTTTCCATCAGCCCTATGCAGTGGTGTAGTGGTGATTTAACATCATGCTGTGTGTGACTGCTGTCTTTCCATCAGCCCTATGCAGTGGTGTAGTGGTGATTTAACATCATGCTGTGTGTGACTGCTGTCTTTCCATCAGCCCTATGCAGTGGTGTAGTGGTGATTTAACATCATGCTGTGTGTGACTGCTGTCTTTCCATCAGCCCTATGCAGTGGTGAAGTGGTGCTTGGAGAAGTGGGTATACTCTAATTCTGCCAAAAGGTTCGTCCCTCCAGCGAAGGAAAGGCACCTCTGTGAAAATCCCATGTTTTCCTAACAAAACATTTAAAAGAGAGTTTTCCTATAGATTTGTCAAATTGTCACTGTCAAAATCATTTTTTACAGAAAACAAAAACAAAAATGTGATGGTCTAAATATACAACAATGTTTAAACTACATCAATCTGATTGGATGGGCCTGTCAGGGCCTGGCTCCCTAGAGGGTGGGCCTGTCAGGGCCTGGCTCCCTAGAGGGTGGGCCTGTCAGGGCCTGGCTCCCTAGAGGGTGGGCCTGTCAGGGCCTGGCTCCCTAGAGGGTGGGCCTGTCAGGGCCTGGCTCCCTAGAGGGTGGGCCTGTCAGGGCCTGGCTCCCTAGAGGGTGGGCCTGTCAGGGCCTGGCTCCCTAGAGGGTGGGCCTGTCAGGGCCTGGCTCCCTAGAGGGTGGGCCTCTGTACACCCAGGCCGGTCCATGTCTACGCCCCTGATGCAAACAGCACATGATGAAAATTGCGCATTCAGAAATAGCCTACCAACCAACACTTTTTCAATACCTGGTTTGTATACCCATTGTTGCCTTAGTTAGCATATACTGGTAGATACCATGTTGAAACATCTGTCCTACTCTACCAGCTACCGATGTCATTCTTCTGTGAGCTGCTGCATGCCAAATCCAGTTGAGAGATGCACGCTCTTGCTGCCTGCAAATGATATTCCACTGAAACTAGGCTGTGTGCAGCACACGTGTGAATATATTTTACGTCCTTTGCGATTGTGTAGGCTACTTTGTGCATGATTTCTCTACTGTACTACATAATTGATAAGTTGTATCAGTAGGGATTCAGAAGTGAGTATATGCTTCTGCCTGCGTATACCCTCCAGTACACCACTGGCCCTTTGTGTTTTACAAAAAGTGCTCTCCTACATAGGAGCTCTGGTGTTACAGTTGCTGTCCTGTCAGAACCACTAACCTGTCACACACTGAAGGCCTGTAGGTTCACCACAGTACTAACCTGTCACACACTGAAGGCCTGTAGGTTCACCACAGTACTAACCT